>NC_090694.1:1829150-2033386 GCF_013368605.1 Nyctibius grandis
ATGTATATCTCACAGCTCACTCAGGGATAGGGATCAAGTGGTTACCTCTTGCTCGGCCTCCTGTGATGTCCCTGGTAGGCCATCATGACCTGCTCTTCTGTGGTTTTCATCTCCTGTACAGGGCAACCGATACCAGCACTGGTTGAGTCCCTAGGTTAGTGGCATCACCCATCACTGGGGGCTGATTAGCTGCAGCCCTTGTTGCTAAGGTCTGGGTCATCACAGCAAGTGCTTCATGGAGTTGGGTAATCACACTGCCCAGTGCGGACATCTGAATAGCCTCTGTGGTAGCCAGGGTGCCTGCTGTAGGGACTGGCAGGGTCCAAGTATCTGCGATTCCAGTTGTGGGGACCAGGGCAGCTGCAGGGTCTGTTACAGTGGTTGCAGCAGCTGTGCTGTATCTGCCCTTATACTGATGTTGAAGCAAGAGCAGGAACTGAACAACATTCAAAAGGCCTGACAATACGAGCATGGTGGTCAAGACATCCCACAGGTATTCAAAATTTTCAAAAGCCAGTGAGATCAGCTTTGAGGGAAAAAGAACATACAGGTCACTCATTCCCATTCCATAGAAATCAGAAATGGGCACAGTTCCAAATGAATTTATAATACCACAAACCAATGCCAAACCACATAGGAGAGTGATACCTTTAAGTCCATGCCCAGAAGTAACAAACCACACAAAACCAGTAACAAACAACAGCCAAACCACACACTTGAGTGGCCATCCCAAAAGTGACTGTAAAACCAAACACCAGAGAATTCCCCCCAGTATCCCTGCTACTAACATGATGAATGCTCATACCAAAAAAAAAAAACCATCTCGGCTGTGGAAAAACTGAAGGGAAAATGCAGTAGCTCCCCCCAGCACAGGCAGAGGGGAAAATGCAGTACCTCCCCCTGCCATCACACCTGCAGGCTTTTAACTGGAGAATTGGCAAAGCTGGTACCAATCAGTGGGAGACAGGAGGGCCCCTCCCTCCTGGGCCCCACCTCCAGGAGGCAGTGGGTTAGTGATAAATAGGAAAGTGAGAATGACATGTATGGGATGGAATACCTCGTTGGTCAATCTTGGGTCACCTGCCCTGTCTGCTCCTCCCTGCAGGTGCGACCCCCCTTCGGCTCTTCACTCATAAGCAGTGAGGAATTTAGCAGTGACCTTGGTTTCTCTAAGACTAATTGGCCTGGTTTGGGCCAAACCAGGACATTCCACCCCTTATTCCATACCATTCACGTCATACTCAGATCACCACTACCTTTTCATTTTCAATTATATATACACATATCACTAGTTTATGATTCATCTCTACACAAAAAGTTCATTAAGTTCATTTGGTTCAGGATTGTGGGTTTCCATCTGGCTAGCAGTCTCTCAGCAGTCTTTCTGGCTAGCAGTCTCTCTTTTGTCATGGTTCGTGCCCACGGGTTGCAGGTTAAAGATGTCAGACTCGAGGAGGTTACTGGACGCCACTTGATGAAGCTCCGGTCTCATCACCACTGTCTTAACCTGAAAAACACTTATGCAGTAACAACATACAGTTCAGACTTAAGTAGTCTCACCCAGAATCAAATCACCTTCAGGGACACATCGGACTTCACCATCTTGCAACATCACCCACCAAGTACATCCAGGTCCCTGAGCAAAAGCAATCCCACGAATGGGTTTACCTTTTCCCATTGCAGGAAGAACCCAGGCAGTTTTTCCCAATAGATTCCTTTCATGCACCACCGGGACTTTATCCCCTTCTACTGTATGTAGAAGGTCTGACTGAGCAGAGCCAGCTCGATTGATAGATCCCCTGGTGTTAACTAACCAGGTAGCTTGTGCCAGATGTTTATCCCAGTTTTTAAAGGTTCCACCCCCCATTGCTTTCAGGGTAGTTTTTAACAGCCCATTATACCGTTCAATTTTCCCAGAGGCTGGTGCATGATAGGGGATGTGATATACCCATTTGATGCCATGCTCTTTGGCCCAGTTGTCTATGAGACTGTTTTTGAAATGAGTCCCATTGTCCGACTCAATTCTCTCTGGCGTGCCGTGTCGCCACAAGATTTGCTTTTCGAGGCCCAGAATAGTGTTCCGGGCAGTGGCATGGGGCACAGCATATGTTTCCAACCATCCGGTGGTCGCCTCCACCATGGTAAGCACATAGCGTTTACCCTGGCGGGTTTGAGGGAGTGTGATATAGTCAATTTGCCAGGCCATCGAATCCACACAGTCCAATAAACTCAGTTGTCCCTCTCCTCCACCTGGCTGGAGGCAGGGCCCCCCTAATTAAGAAATGGATTCGTGCTGCTCACAGGGACTGGACCTTCATTTCTCCTATTCACACTTGGGAAAAAGGGATTTGAGGCCCATCTACCCTGACTGGGGTCCTGCTCACTGGTAACTGGAGCAGCCATCCTCCTAGAAAAATTCTCTCTGGTATTTCTTTTAGCTTGCAACTCACGTACTCGTGCCTGTAGGGTACTGGTAGGTTGTCCATGCCATCTGCTCATGTCCTCCCCATAACCACGCAGGGCAAACCACAGGATACCTCATGATGTGTTCTGTTTCCTTTGAGCTGGTCCTGTAGGAGAACGTTTTCTCCTAACGGCTGCAACGCGCGCCTGTGTAGGTAGAGAGTCAAGTTTATTCTCGATCCTGGACAGTTTGTCTGACAGTTGTTTAAATGAGTCCTTGTTCTCCTTAGTCAGTTTTTCCACAGCCGAGATGCGTGCCTGCAGTGGGGAAGAAATACTATCTTCATATTGTCGCATACAGTTAGCCATTTCGCCCACAGTAGAATGTGCCATATCATCTTCTCCCCATACTAATATTGACAATGTATGGGTATATGTCGGTGGAGCATTCTTCACAACCTTCCGGAACATGGATCGGTTGCATTCCACTTCATCAGGATCTACAATGTCCCGTGGGTGTCTATAAATGATCTCTTGCACAGCTAGTTCTCTAAGGTAGTTAATACCTTTTTCTATAGTGGTCCAGTTGCTCAGGTGGCTCATAACATCATCCTTATAGGGATACCTGCTCTTTACAGCTGACAAGAGTCGCCTCCAGAGACTGATAGTGTTTGACTTTCTTGCGAGCGCCTTATCAATACCACCATCTCTGGACAGGGATCCCAGCTGTCTGGCTTCTCTGCCATCCAATTGCATGCTGTCTGCCCCATTGTCCCAGCATCGGAGCAACCAGGTAATAAGAGGTTCACCGTCATAACGGCTGAAGTCTTTCCTTATATTTCTCAGGTCCTTCAGGGATAAGGAGTGGTAGGTTATCTCTACATCTGAGTCCTCCTCTTGTGATAGTTCTGCTTTAGAAGGACCTTTCTTCTGTGATGGGTCTGCTTTAAAAGGACGATCGAGGAAACCCCCATCTGTGTCAGGCCCTAACTCTGCCTGAGAAGGGCCCTCACCTGGGTCATATGATGGCTCTGCCTTAGAAGGCTCTGAGTCATCATCCTTCACTTTACTAGCTAATTTCTTTTGGTATTTCTTCCTGGTTACAGGAGCAATTGGTACAGATTCGATAGATGCTGGGGTCTGAGTAGATGCAGTGGCTGTCATGGGGGGTGCAGCAGCTGTGGTACAGGCTGCTGAGGCTTCAGTGGGTTTAGTGGCTGTAGCAGCAGTACACACTGTAGGATCTGAGGTGGCTGCATAACACCTACAACTGTCCCTGCACCGATATTTAATCTTATCCCACATCAGAAACACATTCAGGACAAACAAAAATAAAAACATGCCACCTAGACAGCACCATCCTAATTTCGCAAAATCTGGTGGAATCAGCTTGGCAGAAAAGGAGAAGGTGCTATTTCCCGAAGTAAAACTGGAAGTGTGATCATTAACAGAATCAGCTAAAGGACGCCTGGAGCGTGCAGATGAAGTCGCTGCTACTGATTCGCAATTAAAGCTGCCCATCATTGTGTCATAGAGATAAAAGATCAGAATATTAACTGCCCAGTTTATCACAGCATAAATCAGTATCAAACCCCATCCCAAAACAATACATTTCGACCAGCGCCCACTGCTAGACTGCATGTAAACATTCATAAGAAGCAAGCAATAACACAGTGCCCACGGCAGGTAAGGCATCATTGCAATACTCAACTGTGAAAGAAACTCCATAAAAAGATGAGATAACACAGCATTCAAAAATGACATCACCATCTTCACTATCTGTTTTAACTTTCCAACCCCTTGTAAATCTCAAAGGAAGAAATCTGATACTCTCTCAGCTGAGCTCTCCAGGTCTCCTCCCACCAGAGCCAGGATTCAACTTATCAGAGTAACCTGTTGGAGCTTCTCTCAAGCCCCACGTTAGGCACCAATTAAATCTGTCACGGTTTAAAGCTGGGCCAGCTATTAACCAGGTGGCAGATGCTCTCTGTTAACCCTCTTCCCCCCCCCCCCCCCCCCCCCAAGGGAAAGGGAAAAGGGAGAGAGACTTATGGGTTGGAAAGTTAAAACAGTTTTAATAAACTATAATAATGAAAAAGAGTATAATAACAATAATAATAGAAATAATCAAAAATATATACAAATATATACAAAACCAAGACTGAGAGCTTGGAAATCCTCCTCAGGCAGAGTTGCTCCCCCCAGCACAGGCAGAGGGGAAAATGCAGTAGCTCCCCTGCCATCACACCTGCAGGCTTTTAACTGGAAAATTGGCAAAGCTGGTACCAATCAGTGGGAGACAGGAGGGCCCCTCCCTCCTGGGCCCCACCTCCAGGAGGCAGTGGGTTAGTGATAAATAGGAAAGTGAGAATGACATGTATGGGATGGAATACCTTGTTGGTCAATCTTGGGTCACCTGCCCTGTCTGCTCCTCCCTGCAGGTGCGACCCCCCCTTCGGCTCTTCACTCATAAGCAGTGAGGAATTTAGCAGTGACCTTGGTTTCTCTAAGACTAATTGGCCTGGTTTGGGCCAAACCAGGACAGTAACAAACCACACAAAACCAGTAACAAACAACAGCCAAACCACACACTTGAGTGGCCATCCCAAAAGTGACTGTAAAACCAAACACCAGAGAATTCCCCCCAGTATCCCTGCTACTAACATGATGAATGCTCATACCAAAAAAAACCCAGTCAAATCTGAAAGCTTCAACCCTCCAAGAATCTTAAACCAAAAATTTATGGTTCTCCCACATGATCTACTTACATTGGGTGCCAAATAAACTGTCTTTGTTTAGCCTGCACCTAGGGCTAAACAATAGCAGTTTTTCTCTCACCCAATGTCCATTCCCCAAATGAGGAAGGGAATTGGGAAAAAGAGAGGGAGACTTGTAGGATGAAGTTAGTCAGATTTAATGAAATGAAGAAATCAATATAAATGACAACACAAAACAGACAAAACTATACTTATCCACACATCACTAGCAAGTTGCTCTAGCAATCACAATAATGAAGAAAAAGAACAGGGGGGAAAAAAAAAACAAAACCCACCTCTTTCCCAGCAAACCCTCTCTTTTCTAGTGAGCTTGATGTCAATGATATAGAATACACCTGTGGGCCAGCCAGGGTCAGCTGCCCTGGATTTAACTGCTGAGGGCCTTGGTCACCATGGCTGGCCACAAACTGAAACCAAATCCCAGTGAAACCAGGACACCCCACTACTCCTTTCCAAAAAATAGAGCCAGGAATTTCTCACTAGTGGCACAGCCAATTTATATAAATTATATATAGAGAGCAGGCATATATGCAAAGGATAGCTATAGCCTGGGATCCCAGCAGTAATAAATACTCTACCCACTCAAAAAACTGTCATGCTGCATTGTGTGAAGTTTTAGATAGGATATGCCTTTCACATGACTAATGCAAGAACAATGAAGACAACATATGTTATGATTTAAATTACAGTTGTACTTCTTGCGGGGGGAAAAAACAAGTACATTTTTGCTGAACAAAACCTGAGCATGTTGTTTGTCCAAGGCTTAACCCTGCAGTCAGCTAGGTCTGGTAAAAACTGTATTAACTATTATTTATAAATGGAAACCAGTAATATGAGGGAAATGAGGAAAGAGAATATGAGGTTGCAATGTGCATTTATAGTCATGAAGTATTTTTTCAGGTTCTGGACACATGATTTACTATTTTAGCTGACTTGTGGCAGCTAACTGGGTACATGCTCTTAGCCCACGGCAAATTTAAACTAATTGAGTCTATTTACTGCTTAGCCTAAGGCTAAGCTCTATTACTTCCCTTTGCCACTAACCAAGGGCATGTAGATAGCAGTTACCATAGCTCAGCTGTGATGTGGCAACTACCCAATCTGTATCAACAATGGCAGGGAGAAGGTGAACCGTGGTCACTTGTGCAAGAAGGGAGAGGCAGCAAGTCTGCCTAGATTAACAGGATTCACTTATCATGCAGCAGAGAGCAGACCCATAGCACTCATCGCCACGGGATGCTGTGGGTGCTAAATGTCTCCTGGAGAGTCTGAACAAGCACTTGAATGAGAAAATTCACTGAAAGTTACTTAATGGACAAAAATGATATCCAGTTCAGGAGATGCCCTGAGCTACGCATAGTAAGATGCAGAGGATTAGGGAAGGATTACACACGCTCGCTCAGTTCCTCCTCTTCCTCAGGCACCCAATGATGCTGCTGCTGGAAACAGCTGCTGGGCTCGACAGACCCTCGGTCTGACCCAGTTCTCATCCTCATACATGCCAGCCTGTTCGCCTGCCTGAGCTCTAAGGATCATCTCTGATCTGGTGGGTGTATTTCTTTCTGTTAGCACGACCAATCACCGGGGAGCCACAATGCCTCTTGAGGAAAATGTTCTCTTGTTAGACATTTTAGCTGGTAATACATTTTAAAATGAAACTGCAAGTCCATGTTGATTTCTTGCTGCTCTCAGAAAGACATCAGAACTACCCTTGCAACTGCAGAGATGCCTGTCTGATGAGCTAAAACTCCAGTGGATATTTTGATTTCCATTTCTTCATCTAAACTGCAGATTCAAGGAATAAGAGTTTTTGCAACTAAAATCAGGTAAAATCAGCTCCCTTACTGCATTCAGCACCGGCTACATAACATGGTGTTACAGAGGTTAATCGACTAAATTGTCCTGTCTTGTGGGAGTGATAAATATGAGCCCAAAGCTTGCAGTGACTGGGAATAAACAATCATGTTAGGTGGATAGTTGTATTATTTCCCATATTTCACAATAGACAGAGGCTACAATAAGATTTCTTTTCGCCTTGCCTTTCCACATCTTTTATTAATATTGCATGAGATGCAGCCTTCCCCATCTGCCACAACTTGGAGAAGTCAAGAAGATGATGGCCAGGATGAGCCCATGCTGACATATAACCCCAGCCCAGCCATAAACCAGCTGCCTCAGTACAACCAGGTAACAACTGAATAGTCCTGCTGCCATTCCTCCCGGGACTTCGATAAATACTACTGCCCAAACTGCCTTGTTAATACTGACCCAGGTGGGTCTATGGGAAGTATCAAGCTTCACCTTTGGGCTGCAGCAAGGGCCTGCCATTAGCGAGCAAGTCATTGTTAATGCAAGATCATCCCTTTTAGATGAAGATGGGATGGGATGGGATGAGATGTCATCACAGCAGTGTAAGTAAGTGATGCATTTGTTACAAGATGTTGCTTAGTACCTGAACAACACCACAAATGACTACAGAATCACAGAATCACAGAATCACAGAATGTTAGGGATTGGAAGGGACCTCGAAAGATCATCTAGTCCAATCCCCCTGCTGGAGCAGGATTACCTAGATCGTATCACACAGGAACGCGTCCAGGCAGGTTTTGAATGTCTCCAGAGAAGGAGACTCCACAACCTCTCTGGGCAGCCTGTTCCAGTGTTCAGTTACCCTCACCGGAAAGAAGTTTTTCCTCATATTTATGTGGAACCTCCTGTGTTCCAGCTTGCACCCATTGCCCCTTGTCCTGTCAAGGGATGTCACTGAGAAGAGCCTGGCTCCATCCTCATGACACTTGCCCTTTACATATTTATAAACATTAATGAGGTCACCCCTCAGTCTCCTCTTCTCCAAGCTAAAGAGACCCAGCTCCCTCAGCCTCTCCTCATAAGGGAGATGTTCCACTCCCTTAATCATCTTCGTGGCTCTGTGCTGGACTCTCTCTAGCAGTTCCCTGTCCTTCTTGAACTGAGGGGCCCAGAACTGGACACAATATTCCAGATGCGGCCTCACCAGGGCAGAGTAGAGGGGGAGGAGAACCTCTCTTGACCTACTAACCACACCCCTTCTAATACACTACGACCAGTACTAGTGTCCAGCAGCAAGGAAATGTCAGAATGTCCCTCGGTAGGGCACTGCACACTCACCATATGATGCAGAGATTTTAATAAAGACAGACACAGATCTTTATTTCTGTCTTCTAAAGATCACTATGTTATGCCAAGCTGCATTACCCCGTGTGTCGGTGTCAGGCATTAAATTGTTAGGAAAGTGCCATACTGGCCTGTGAAAAAGGTATTGCATTAATAGAGCCAGTGTGTTGGGACAACAGGCTGGATGGCTTTTCTTTGGAGGAGCTGTCATTATCTGTGCTGCAGCAGTGGCTGTAAGCTCTGACTGAAGCTGGGGACCCATTAGAACAGATACTACACCAGCACGCGGGGAGACAGTCTCCTGCGTGAAGTTGGTATGTCTAGACAGGCAACGAGGCTGCCTTTCCTCAAGTGAAAATGTTGTCCCGACCTCTCCCACCCCCCAGGTCACTGCCCTGACCTTTGTTGTCATGCCAGATCTGCACTTTGCAGAGATTTCCCAGGCTCAGCATGTCCGGGAAGTTGAATTCATCCATCTGGTTCCTCTCAAACTTGTTAGACTTGTTGGACTCCTTCAGAGCCAGGGTCCCGCTGTCCCCGTTCTCACCAAACAGGATCAAGGACAGAGAGAGCAAGGCACATCGTCACAAGCTATCCTGCCGTGTAGGGCTGACACCCAGCCTCCAATTGCATGGAAATGGAGGCAGCAAAGGCAGGCTGGAAGAGGCTGCAGTGATGATCAGGTTTCTCTGGGCACAGCCAACAAATTTCAGTGAATTTGTGGAGGATCCTGCAAAGACGACGCCCCATGGTAGCTAACAAGCCAGCCCTTCCAGCCTGTCCCCCAAATACAGCTGGAATGCTTCGCCCTTGTGTTTAAGGTATGGTGACCGTGATGACAGCAGTACTAATAGGAAGCAGGAGCACAGTAGAGTGCATCCTCAGTAGATTTCCGGATAACATTAAATTTGGGAGAGTGACTGACATGCTGAATGGCAGAATTCCAACCCAGATGGACCTTGAGGAACTCGAGGACTGGGCAAGCAGAAATCCCATGAAGTTCAGCAAGGAGAAATGCAAAGTTCTGCATCTGGGGTGGAATAAACTCTGCACGTGTACATGCTGGGGGCTTGAAGAAGACCCAGAGGTTATAGCAGAAATATTCCTGTTCAGGTTGAGTCTAAGCTAACAGCAAATTCTCAGTGTTCAATGCAAAAGACATATTTAGCTACATCAGGAGGAGCATGGCCAGCAGATGAAGGAAAGCTCTTATCCTCTTTGCTCGGCACTGAAGAGCCCATACTTAGACCATGGTGCCAGTTTGGGTCCCTGGGTCGTGTCGAGAACTAAGGAGTGCTCAGCAGATGGTTGCCAATGTGAACGGGAGCTGGGGCGCACAACCGTGAGGAGAGGCCAAGGTAGATAAGCTGGGGCAGCTGAACAAGGGCCCCTTGGCCATGTGGAGGGACAGTGGTAACGATGACAGGGTCATTTGCTGTGGAGATGTCACACCATACCCCAAGGAGCCACAACCACAAATTGCTGAGGAGTTTCAGGTTGAGCATCAGGAAAAAAAAAATATTTCTCAGGAAAATGGTACAGGTCTGGATTAGGTGCCTGGGGTGGCAGTGGCATCACCATCCCTGGAGGTCTCCAAGACTCGGCTGGGCAGAGTCTTGGCAGATTTGACCTAATGCTGGCAATAGTCCTTTGAGAAGGAAGATGGATGAAATAACCTCCAGAGGCTCCATCCAACAGAAGTGTCTATGATTTTATGATTCTTATTGAGCAGCTGCATAATTTTAAAATGAACTGTAGGCTTGAGTCACATCCTTCTGAGGCCGAAGAATGTCATACTTTTGACTTAACAGAGACTTGGATAAGGCACTAGGAACTGACACCAACTGTCCTAAACTATGTAATTTGTGGGCTGTAGCTGAGCTGACAACATAATAATTAATCTTATAACAACAGAGGTAAAAACCTCCTGCTTCGTTAATGCTTGGAAAATGAGAAAGCAGTATTTATTCTTTCTCCATCTTTATTGCATTACCATGTATATGATGCCTGCATATAGAACACAGAAAGTCTGTGTAAATCAAAATTAACAGGCGAGGACATTTTTGTGCCACAGAAAGAGCCATCAGATGCTCCGGCTCCATTGCAGGTGTGTCTGCGGGTCATAGCTTGAAGAAAATAAGATTGTGCTTTACTTCTCTTATAAGATCAAAAGTAAATCAAGATCTTGGTTTTAACCAAAGATTATGGTTGGACTCGATGATCCCAGAGGTCTCTTCCAACCTGATTGATTCTGTGATTCTGTGATTCCCCATCTGACTTGGGATGTGTCTGCCGCAACAACCTCTTCTCCCCTTATCTGCATGTATTCTGATAGCTGCTGTCTGAGGTACTTCTGGTAGCCTCTGGATTTGACCTTTGAAAGAGAGGAGTCATTCCCTCATGCAACCACTGTATGTTACCTGATCATCCAAGTTGAATGACTTCTGGAAAGCCGAACTGTGACTCAAAGGTTTCTTTGAGGAAAACGTAAAATGAGACTTGCTAAATATGCGTGTATGTTGGGGAGGAAATGACTGCTGCTTTCTAGTTTGCTGCAGGACATTTTTTGTGTGATTCATTTTCCCTAACTTTATCCATCTAGCCTAACTTAATTGTGCTGGCTCTGTCTGAATCTGATTAAGAGAGGGTGACAGAGACCGTCCAGAGGATGATCCAGACCACTGATTAAGACTCCTCTCCCAGATGACTTGACCAGAGACAGTCCAGACTAGAAGGAACTAAGATCAGAAGTATAATTTTTTGGAGAGTGGCAAACAGATGAGATGAATTGTCTTTTTTTTTCTCAGTGCCTCTGATGCACTGGAAATTTGAAAGATATTGCAGAGAAGAAATAATACCTAGAAATAAGCACGTCTGATTCTATTCACTGTGTAGTATTGCTGTCCCTAGACAACGTCAGTGTGGCAGATGATATAACATGTTTAAACTAACCATCAAGGATAAAACGTCTTTCTTCCTGAACTGGTCCAACCAGGAGTAATCGTGGAATACATAACAATCAAAGAGGGGAGATGGTTCATGACTTGTACCCTCTTTAGATAAGCTAGATAAAGTTCAGCATTATGTCAGTGCACTGTGTGATCTAATCACAAACAGACTCTCTGAAACCTCTCTGTAATCTGCTCTATCCTACTGGTTGTCACTGTTCATAATGAAATAAAATGTTTCATTAATACCCGTCATCCTTCATTCAATGGGAAGGGCAGATGTGTCTGCTGTTGCTGTCATCTTCTATTCTCCTCTCATTTCTATTTCCATCGCCTTGTGAGTTAGGGCTGCATTTCACAAAAGGTCACAGAAAGATCTACCATTATACTAGATGGATTGCCAGATACATAAACAAATCTTCCTCTCTCTCTTTTTTTTTTTTTTTGTATTTCACTACATGTTTTTCAGACAAGCAGCAGGCAGAACAGAGAGATAAAAAATGCTGAGGTGCTACAAAGACACTCTGCCAGGGGAATTTTGATATTCTCAGATCAAACCTCACAAAATGCATAAATTACCACTGGTAAATCCAGGAAAAAGGAAAAAGAAAGAGAGGTAGAGATTAGGAGGTGATTATGTGCACTGGGTGTGGCAGAAATCCCTTAGAGGGTCAACCTTTCAAACAAGGTGTCTGCAAGATAATGTCTAGCTTGCCCCATTTTGGCATGAGGCAGCTTGTATGTGACTGCAGATTTCATTCAGCAGCCTGACAGAAGTTCTCATGAAAAGAGGCAGTGATCCCAGGAAATGACATAGAGATCCCATTCTTGGCTCTTGAAGCTCTGCAGCTTTCTTTATACTCTGTTCCACCTCTTCTATCTGGTGTGCATTTAGGGATGGTTATTCATGGCTTGAGATAAATTGTCTCAAAACACTTGGAAAAGGAGGGTGAATTTTTGCTCCCTTCTTTGTGCAAAGTAGATAGTGCTGACCAAAAACCTGGAGCCCACCAGATTGACCATAGTCTGTTTTTCCATCCTGTGTGGATGGACTCGACCTGCTCAAAAAGAAAAAGGGGGATCCTGCCCATTGCAACTTCTGTTAAGGGTTCTTCAGAGGAAGCAGCAAACAGTCAAATATAGGCCTTGTGTCTAAATATTTTACGCCTAGTGCTCAGATGAGGATGAATCCCACAGAATAACAGTCATGATGAACAGCCAGACAAAATTGTTGTGTTCCAAGATAGTAGGGCCAAATTATGCTTTTTTAAACATAATATCAAATTAATATCAGCTTACTATCAGCTTATTATTAAACATAATATCAAAATAATATCAGCTGACAGCGGCGGCAGCAGCGACAGCGACTTGAGGTTAGTGCGGGGGCGAGGGCAGCATCGGGCTGTAACCGGGCGGTTTTTGTACTCGTGACCCCCATGGAGCAGCAGCCCCGAGCTGCTTCAGCCCCGAGCTGCTTCCCCCCCACCCCGGACCCAGAGGTTCCCGGCAACGAATCAGGAGAGGAGGGGGCATAGCCAGAGGCACCGCAGGCGATTTAAGCGATTTAAACGCACCACCCCCTGTTGATTGGGTGATTGATTGATTGATCGGGTGATAAAGAGCCTCCTGGAGGGCAGGGACTAGTCCCTGGCCAGAAGGGAGAGAGAGACTTAGCAGTGCCTGTGTGAGTCAGCAGTGACTGTGTGTGTCCCAGGGCAGGAGAGGCTGCAGTCGTTTGCAGCTCGTTGGGGAGGGCACTGATTCCCTCCCAGTGCACAAGGCGAGGAAGGTGCCAAGGAGCTGTGAACCAGGGGTGTCACCAACAGGTATTTCCCAGCTCAGTGAAAGAACAATGGTATCTACCTGGCGGAAGAAGACCAAAATGGATGTGGGAACCCAGACAGAGCTCCCACGGAAGGAGGCGATGGTGCAGGTCGCAGGCTGCAGGGAATGCTACAGCGTCTCTGTGGTGACAGGGGGCTGTGTGCGCTGTGAGCAGGTAGATGATCTGCTCGGCCGAGAGGCACAGCTGCAAAGCCAGGTTGAAAGGCTTCAAGCCGAAGTAGAAAGGCTTAGGAGCATTTGGGAGGCTGAAATGGAGATAGACTGGTGGAGCCAGGCTCTGCCCTCCCTGCAACAAAAATGGGAGCACCTGCCGGAGAGCTCCCAGGATCGAGGGACAACTGTACTCTGCCCCTCTCAGGTGGAAAGCAATAACCTAGAGGAGAGGAGTGAGTGGAGGCAAGTCTATGGCCGTGGCAAAAGGCAAGTGCCCTCCTTGCCTACTTTGCCTCCACAGCTGCCTCTGAGCAATAGATATGAAGCCCTAGTGGAATACAGCCGGTCCAATGGGGATGTGGTGGAGAGGCAACCTATATCAGAGGTCCCACCACAGTCAGAAAAACCTGACAGGCGTATAGCTACCTCCTCCACAAGGAAGAAGAGAAGAGTTTTAGTGGTTGGAGACTCCTTCCTAAAGGGATCTGAGGGCCCAATATGCAGAGCTGACCCCCATCACAGGGAGGTCTGCAGCCTGCCTGGAGCCCGAATCAGGGATATCACCAGGCAACTCCCCAACCTGGTGAAGGCCACAGACTACTACCCCCTGCTGATCTTCCAGACAGGTGGGGAAGAAGCTGCATCCCGTAGTCTGAGGGGGATGAAGAAAGACTACAAGGCCCTAGGACGGTTGGTGAAAGAGTCTGGGGCACAAGTTGTTTTCTCCTCCCTCCTTCCATTTTCAGGTGATGACGTGGGATGGAATAGTCGGATTCTCTCTATTAATGCCTGGCTACGAGACTGGTGCTACAGGCAGGGCTTTGGGTTCTTTGATAATGGCTGGTTTTATAAGACACCAGGCGTGACGGTAATACACGGGAAAGGTTTATGTCGTAGGGGCAAAAGGGTTCTGGGACAGGAATTAGCAGGGCTCATTCGGAGAGCTTTAAACTAGATTCGAAGGGGGATGGGGTAGTAGCTGGGCTTGCACCACTGGGGCAACGCTCTAGTGTTGAGGTAGACCAGGAGGCCCCCCATCCCCCTGGGGTGAAATCAGGGGGTGAATCTGGGATGAAATCGGTGTGCTCAGCTCGTTCCCTGAAATGCCTGTACACCAATGCACGCAGCATGGGGAATAAACAGGAGGAGTTGGAAATCCGTGTTCGGTCGGGGGGCTATGATCTAGTGGCAATTACAGAGACTTGGTGGGACGCCTCGCATGACTGGAATGTGGTCATGGATGGCTATGTCCTGTTCAGGAAAGACAGGCCGCTAAGGAGAGGTGGTGGAGTTGCTCTTTATGTGAGTGAGCAGCTAGAATGTATTGAGTTCTGTCCAGAGGCAGATCAGGAGCGAGTTGAGAGTTTGTGGGTGCGAATTAAGGGGCAGGCTGGCAGGGGTGATACTGTTGTGGGTGTCTATTACAGGCCACCAGATCAGGATGAGGAGGGTGATGAGGCCTTCTACAGGCAGCTGAGAGCAGTCTCGCAATTACAGGGTCTGGTTGTTGTGGGGGATTTCAACTACCCTGATATTTGCTGGGAGGCCTACTCAGCCAGCCATCCTCAGTCCAGGAGGTTCCTCCAGTGCATTGATGATAACTTTCTGATGCAAATGGTGGATGAGCCAACTAGGAGAGGAGCGCTGCTGGATCTTATCCTCACTAACAAGGAGGGTCTGGTTGAAGCGGTGAAGGTTGAGGGCAGCCTTGGTTGTAGTGACCATGAGATGGTAGAGTTCAGGATCTCATGTGGCAGGAACAGAATAGCTAGCAGAATCACAACCCTGGACTTCAGGAGGGCCAACTTTGGCCTTTTCAGGCAATTGCTAGGGGAAATCCCATGGGACAGGGTACTAGAAGGTAAGGGGGCCCAAGATAGTTGGTTAGCGTTCAAGGACTGCTTCTTCTGAGCTCAAGATCAGAGCATCCCAACAGGTAGGAAGTCAAGGAAGGGTACCAGGAGACCTGCATGGTTGAACAGGGAACTGCTGGGCAAACTCAAGTGGAAGAAGAAGGTGTACAGATCGTGGAAGGAGGGGCTGGCCACTTGGGAGGAATATAAGTCTGTTGTCAGAGGATGTAGGGAGGCAACTAGGAAAGCTAAAGCCTCCTTGGAATTAAACCTTGCAAGAGAGGTCAAGGACAACAGAAAGGGCTTCTTCAAATACATTGCAGGTAAAGCCAACACTAGAGGCAATGTAGGCCCACTGATAAATGAGGTGGGGGCCCTGGAGACAGAGGATAAAAAGAAGGCGGAGTTACTGAATGCCTTCTTTGCCTCTGTCTATACTGTTGGAAGCTGTCCTGAGGAGCCCTGGACCCCTGCGGCCCCAGAAGAAGTCAGGATAGAGGAGGAATCTCTCTTGGTTGATGAGGGCTGGGTCAGGGACCAATTAAGCAACCTGGATGTCCATAAATCCATGGGCCCTGATGGGATGCATCCGCGGGTGCTGAGGGAGCTGGCGGAAGTCATTGCTAGGCCACTCTCCATCATCTTTGCTAAGTCGTGGGCAACAGGAGAGGTGCCTGAGGACTGGAGGAAAGTGAATGTCACTCCAGTCTTCAAAAAGGGCAGGAAGGAGGACCCGGGGAACTATAGACCGGTCAGCCTCACCTCCATCCCCGGAAAGGTGATGGAGCAACTTGTTCTTGGTGCTGTCTCTAGGCACATCAAGGATAGGGGGATCATTAGGGGCAGTCAACATGGCTTCACCAACGGGAAGTCTTGCTCAACCAACTTGATAGCCTTTTATGAGGATGTTACCCGGTGGATAGATGATGGTAAAGCTGTGGATGTGGTCTATCTCGATTTCAGTAAAGCGTTTGACACGGTCTCCCACAGCATCCTCGCAGCTAAACTGAGGAAGTGTGGTCTGGATGATCGGGTAGTGAGGTGGATTGTGAACTGGCTGAAGGAAAGAAGCCAGAGAGTAGTGGTCAGCGGGACAGAGTCCAGTTGGAGGTCTGTGTCTAGCGGAGTTCCGCAAGGGTCGGTTCTGGGACCAGTACTATTCAATATATTCATTAATGACTTGGATGAGGGATTAGAGTGCGCTGTCAGCAAGTTCGCTGATGACACAAAACTGGGAGCAGTGGCTGACACACCGGAAGGCTGCGCAGCCATTCAGAGGGACCTGGACAGGCTGGAGAGTTGGGCGGGGAGAAATTTAATGAAATATAACAAGGGCAAGTGTAGAGTCCTGCATCTGGGCAAGAACAACCCCATGTACCAGTACAAGTTGGGGACAGAGCTGTTGGAGACCAGCGTAGGAGAAAGGGACCTGGGGGTCCTAGTGGACAACAGGATGACCATGAGCCAGCAGTGTGCCCTTGTGGCCAAGAAGGCCAATGGCATCCTGGGGTGTATTAGAAGGGGTGTGGTCAGCAGGTCAAGAGAGGTTCTCCTCCCCCTCTACTCTGCCCTGGTGAGGCCGCATCTGGAATATTGTGTCCAGTTCTGGGCCCCTCAGTTCAAGAAGGACAGGGAACTGCTAGAGAGAGTCCAGCGCAGAGCCACGAAGATGATTAAGGGGGTGGAACATCTCCCTTATGAGGAGAGGCTGAGGGAGCTGGGTCTCTTTAGCTTAGAGAAGAGGAGACTGAGGGGTGACCTCATTAATGTTTATAAATATGTAAAGGGCAAGTGTCAAGAGGATGGAGCCAGGCTCTTCTCAGTGACATCCCTTGACAGGACAAGGGGCAATGGGTGCAAGCTGGAGCACAGGAGGTTCCACTTAAATTTGAGGAAAAACTTCTTTACTGTAAGGGTGACTGAACACTGGAACAGGCTGCCCAGAGAGGTTGTGGAGTCTCCTTCTCTGGAGACATTCAAAACCCGCCTGGACGCGTTCCTGTGTGATATGGTCTAGGCAATCCTGCCCCGGCAGGGGGATTGGACTAGATGATCTTTCGAGGTCCCTTCCAATCCCTAACATTCTGTGATTCTGTGATTCTGTGATTCTGTGAAATCCCATGGGACAGGGTACTAGAAGGTAAGGGGGCCCAAGATAGTTGGTTAGCATTCAAGGACTGCTTCTTCCGAGCTCAAGATCAGAGCATCCCAGCAGGTAGGAAGTCAAGGAAGGGTACCAGGAGACCTGCATGGTTAAACAGGGAACTGCTGGGCAAACTCAAGTGGAAGAAGAGGGTGTACAGATCATGGAAGGAGGGGCTGGCCACTTGGGAGGAATATAAGTCTGTTGTCAGAGGATGTAGGGAGGCAACTAGGAAAGCTAAGGCCTCCTTGGAATTAAACCTTGCAAGAGAGGTCAAGGACAACAGAAAGGGCTTCTTCAAATACATTGCAGGTAAAACCAACACTAGAGGCAATGTAGGCCCACTGGTGAATGAGGTGGGGGCCCTGGAGACAGAGGATAAAAAGAAGGCGGAGTTACTGAATGCCTTCTTTGCCTCTGTCTATACTGCTGGAGGCTGTCCTGAGGAGCCCCGGACCCCTGCGGCCCCAGAAGAAGTCAGGATAGAGGAGGAGTCTGTCTTGGTAGATGAGGGCTGGGTCAGGGACCAATTAAGCAACCTGGATGTCCATAAATCCATGGGCCCTGATGGGATGCACCCGCGGGTGCTGAGGGAGCTGGTGGAAGTCATTGATAGGCCACTCTCCATCATCTTTACTAAGTCGTGGGCAACGGGAGAGGTGCCTGAGGACTGGAGGAAAGTGAATGTCACTCCAGTCTTCAAAAAGGGCAAGAAGGAGGACCTGGGGAACTATAGACCGGTCAGCCTCACCTCCATCCCCGGAAAGGTGATGGAACAACTTGTTCTTGGTGCTGTCTCTAGGCATATCAAGGATAGGGGGATCATTAGGGGCACTCAGCATGGCTTCACCAAGGGGAAGTCATGCTTAACCAACTTGACAGCCTTTTATGAGGATGTTACCCGGTGGATAGATGATGGTAAAGCTGTGGATGTGGTCTATCTCGATTTCAGTAAAGCGTTTGACACGGTCTCCCACAGCATCCTTGCAGCTAAACTGAGGAAGTGTGGTCTGGATGATCAGGTAGTGAGGTGGATTGTGAACTGGCTGAAGGAAAGAAGCCAGAGAGTAGTGGTCAATGGGACTGAGTCCAGTTGGAGGCCTGTGTCTAGCGGAGTCCCTCAAGGGTCGGTACTGGGACCAGTACTATTCAATATATTCATTAATGACTTGGATGAGGGAATAGAGTGCACTGTCAGCAAGTTCGCTGATGACACAAAACTGGGAGGGGTGGCTGACGCAACGGAAGGCTGCGCAGCCATTCAGAGAGACCTGGACAGGCTGGAGAGTTGGGTGGGGAGTAATTTAATGAAATATAACAAGGGCAAGTGTAGAGTCCTGCATCTGGGCGAGAACAACCCCATGTACCAGTACAAGTTGGGGGCAGACCTGTTGGAGAGCAGCGTAGGGGAAAGGGACCTGGGGGCCCTAGTGGACAGCAGGATGACCATGAGCCAGCAGTGTGCCCTTGTGGCCAAGAAGGCCAATGGCATCCTGGGGTGTATTAGAAGGGGTGTGGTTAGCAGGTCAAGAGAGGTTCTCCTCCCCCTCTACTCTGCCCTGGTGAGGCTGCATCTGGAATATTGTGTCCGGTTCTGGGCCCCTCAGTTCAAGAAGGACAGGGAACTGCTAGAGAGAGTCCAGCGCAGAGCCACGAAGATGATTAAGGGAGTGGAACATCTCCCTTATGAGGAGAGGCTGAGGGAGCTGGGTCTCTTTAGCTTGGAGAAGAGGAGACTGAGGGGTGACCTCATTAATGTTTATAAATATGTAAAGGGCAAGTGTCATGAGGATGGAGCCAGGCTCTTCTCAGTGACATCCCTTGACAGGACAAGGGGCAATGGGTGCAAGCTGGAACACAGGAGGTTCCACATAAATATGAGGAAAAACTTCTTTCCAGTGAGGGTGACCGAACACTGGAACAGGCTGCCCAGAGAGGTTGTGCAGTCTCCTTCTCTGGAGACATTCAAAACCCGCCTGGATGCATTCCTGTGTGATATGATCTAGGGAATCCTGCTCCAGCAGGGGGATTGGACTAGATGATCTTTCGAGGTCCCTTCCAATCCCTAACATTCTGTGATTCTGTGATTAAGCAGGAGATGTTTTCCATTGCTAAAAATCAAAGATCATACTAGAAAACTATGGATACATACTTTGAAAAAGTGGATACATAAAATATCCACCATGTATATACCTCCAACATCACTGGTTTTAACCTGAAGAGTGTATATCATGTCCTCCATCATCTGCTCATCATTTATCACAGCTGGCTTCTCACACACAAGACTTCCCTTGGCATTTTTCAGCTTTGACAGCCATTCACCATAGGTAAATGTGGCCACATCTTGATGAGTCAGGTTCTTCAGGATGATCTGTGAAGAGCCACAATAAGGGAAAAAACTTCAGCGAAACTTCAGCTACTGTTTGAATGAGGGCAAAGATCAAACTTATAAAGGGCACAGTGTGGTAGGACATGGGTAGAGCTCTGGTCATAGCTTCAAAACCTGTACTGAGCTCTTCTGGGATAAACGGAGCTCTCTCCTATGGACAATATTTGCTGTGGTGACTTGTCCTGAGAAATGGTCTTCATAATATTGGGCCTTTTCACACATGGGGTAAAGTGTAGGAAGAAATTTGCTTCTCTGACATAAGTTATGGACAAAGCTCTTCTCTAAGAGAGTCAGACCTTTCCTGGAAGCCAGTATGGAATAAACTCCAAAGAAGTAACAGAGAGTTATTAAAAACCTCACTAGCTCTCCTTCAAGTACACAGTATCTTTCTTTCACCTGCCTCTTCTGTGCAAACACATGGCAATTATTGTAGAGATAGGCAAACCAACCTCAAACAAGTTAAAGCAATGCACAAGATAAAATTAGGCCAGCAAAACCTGATGCTTCACACACTTGTCCCTCTGAGAAAAGGTGACAGAACAAATAGTATGCAACAGATATTAGTCAAACTGTCTAATGTGTCACGGGAAGGAGCTCAGATGCTGTGATGATAAGAACAGAATAAGAACCTGTTTAGAACAAGCCAGTGAGCTACTCCAGCAAACACTGAATAAAATACTCAGCTTTATGTGTCCTGTTGAACGTGGGCTCAGTGGAGCATCAGTCTGCTGAGAGAAAGGCATTACCTTGCCTACAGCAAAAACCTAGCAGTAAATTCTCAGTAAATTGGGGGAGATGGAGGGAAGGGAGGAGACGGGGCTGCAAATTACCATTTTTGTTGAGGAGAAGAAACACGACTCCACACAATCCAATGTGAATCAAAGTGAAGACGCTTTATTAAGCATAGGCTGTCCCTTTTATACATTTTGTACTTCCCCTGGCTGTAAGCATGTGCATTGCTATTGGTTAATATTACTGTCCACACTTCAAGCACACTCTTCTTTGATGTGTTGATTGGTTACTGCTCTGCCACTGGCCCTTTCTTAATTGGCTCCATCAGTTCCTGTTTCTTCTCCTCCGTGTCCGGCTCCCCTCGGCTACTCCCTCAATTCTTGTTTGCTCAACTGCTGTTTTTCCTCATTTCTTCTCTCCAAGGTCAGTTCACTGACACTAACTACATGACTCTTGTCACGCAGCTAGGCCCTCACTCCATACTCTCATACTTCTGGCTCATTACATGACCATTCTCCTCCAGAAACCCCTCTACAATTCCCCCTTTCTTTTCTTGAGCCAGAAAGGCCGTGTTTATCATCCGCTGCAGGGCCCTTTGCAAGCAGGAAAATAAACACGGTAATACAAGCATGATAATACAAATCACGAACAATCCCATCAATAGCATTTTAATCAATCCGACCAGCCACCCTCCAATTCCCAGATTACCCAAGCAGTCATCCAGAAACCCATGCTGTTCCCGTATTTTCTGTGTGGTATCCATGAGCTCTTTGATCTGCTTATGAATTGACTTGGAGTGATCGTTCAGATCCATGCAATACATCCCATCAAAATCCTGACATCCATGACCATGTGCTAATAATAAAAAGTCTGTAGCAGCTCTATTTTCCAAGGTAGCATGTCGGATACTATCTACATCATTGGCTAATGTTTCTAAAATTCTAGAAGTTTGGTCAGCTCTTTTTGCAACCTAGCAAGCTAAATTTTGCAGTTGCGTCTACCCTTGGGCAGCATCGTTACATTCTATCCCTATGTTAGTGACACTTCTTTTTTACCTGGCCTTATGTAGGTTAGTATGGTTAGTATGACTTTTTGCGTAGGCATTAGTAGATTTAATTTGCTTATGGTACACGAACCTCCCCCCTTCTTACTGGGCAACCTTGGCCAAGCCCTATCCCCACAAATTAGGAATAAACCCTTTGGTAATTTTTGCTTTTAGATCCGTTTAAGGGGACCCCCACTAGACATGTATGAAAGGGTTGTTCAGGCTGAGCTAAGAAGGCACAAAACTACGTCTGATTCAGGCTCCGCATCAGAGTCACCCAAACGTTGTGACTCCCCTTCCACGGTGTCGGCGGAAGGACTATCGGTTGATGTCCTCTTGTCAGCTTCAGGATCCAAAGCAGGCTTAACACAGCTGGTGGGAAACCACCGCGGCCCTGCATCTGTGGAGACACAAGCATACCCACGTCCCCAGGTAATTAAATCCCACGGGCCTGTCCACTTTCCCATTTGCAGGTCTCGTGCTAAACCTTTGCCCTGACAAGAGGATCGCCTCCCTGCAAAGACAAAAAATGAGAGATAATTACAGGACACTCTTTCCCGGTTGGCACAGTTAAATGATTCAATGTGCACACAGCCTTCCATAGGCGAGCATGTGGGGTCTCAGAGCTCATTCCCCTTTTTTTTTTTTTTCTTTTCCCGAGTAGTTGCTTCAGAGTGTGGCGCACTCATTCCACAATGGCCTGGCCTGTAGTATGTGTGTTATGTCCGTTGGCCACAGGTCCAAGGCTTGGCAGCTGCGCAGGTTAACCCCGCGTGGAAACACCAGTCCGGGTCCTAGGCATTGACACTCCGGACAAGCAGCAGTGATAGATTTCGCGTCTGCAAAAGAGATCTTGAATTGACGGACTAACGCCCGAGCCCCTTGGTGAAAAAACTGGTGAAACAGAAACACTTGACGAACTAGGTCTGGCACTGGAGGGGTCCAAGCGGGGGCTGCGAGGGTGTCAGCACGCGCGTTCCCTTCACATGTGAATCCTGGCAGACCGGTGTGGCTGCGAATATGCAAGATATAATACCTATGCATACGTTGGTTCACTACAGTCCATAGCATTTTTAGCAACGAAAATAATTGTTCTGAGTTTACCTCTTTGAGTAGCACACGATCAACACGCTGCGCAATATCTGCTACTTAAGCAGAGTCTGTAACAATGTTTACAGCACAATGCGAAGATGTTTTAAAAGCAACAATGGCAGCACTAAGTTCAACCAATTGAGGTGATCCCTGTACTAAATGCACCAATTCCTGCCATTGCCTTCCGTCATACCAGGTAACTACTGCTTTTCCCGATTTTCCAGAGCCGTCAGTAAAGACCATGGGGCCTTGTACTGGGCTATCCGCTGCCAGTGGCTTTTGAATCACTTGTAACTCTGAATGAGCTTGTAATAATTTGTGACTGGGAAGATGATAAGATACCTGCCCTTCAAATCCTTCGAGGGCCAATTGAAATGGTAAACTGTTTGCCATACACCAGCTTACATAATCCCGTTCAATGGGAATTATCAGTCGACTGGGGTCTCGGCCTGTGAGTTGAACGCATCATGTGCGTCCTTTCGTGATTGTTTTTGATATCAGCTCAATCTGAGTGCTCACTATTTTTCGTGGTTGAACGGATAAAAACAGCCACTCTAGAACATGTAGCGGATCCTGCCTGCGCTCATTCCACTGGCCCAGTAATCCCATGGGATGATAGTTGGCAATGGCTACATATAAACTTACTGGTGTCTCTACATCCACACGATGTACCTTTTTCTGTTGCATACCGTTGACATATTGTAGGATTGTTTTTCATGCCTTGCAGTAATACCGTCCACTGACATCGTTGACAAGGCATCATGTTGTTCCTACTAGGTATTGAAAAAGCAAATTAGCATTTGTCAGTTTCATGTAAAGGGATGGTGAAAAAACAATCTTTCAGATCAATAACCAAAATGTATAGTCTGCATTAATAACTCCTGGTAAAACAAATAGACCTTGCAAGGTTACACTAGGATGTCCGAGTAATAGTGCGCTTAACCCGTTTCCAATGTGTCCCACAGCATTCATTGGTACCTTATGCTCTCTGCTATTCTCTGTTGTGATTGCGGTTGCTGTGGTAACATCCAGTCCGGCGCTCCCTGCGGTTCGGGCTGCGAGTTGACTGCTTAGGCCTGGAACTGGCTGGGAAGATTCATTTGTGTCAGCACACGGTTCCTCCCCGTGTTCTTTCTCCAGTTTCCCTGCACTCTGCAGCTGGTTATCAGCTGACCTTGAGCATTATACTTAGACCTGCACTGCTTCACAAGATGCCCCAGCTTCCCACAGCAATGACACATCAAAACAGTTACCTCTCCCACTCAGCTTCGACTTCTTAAGGCAGTTTTTCTTAAAGTGACCTTCTTGCCCACATGTATAACAATGATGAGCTACCTTAACTGCTGCTGCAAATATTTTTGTTAAATGCTCCATCTGAAACGTGGTGGTTCCTACTTTCCCGCAAGCATCCATTAGTTTGGTTAAGGTGGGGTTACGATTTGCCATCCCTGCAATAACTTTCCTGCAATGTTGCCGCTTGTCTGCAGCAAGCTCCGTTCGGTTGCTGGCTGGCCTGAGGCTATCCGCACCCCAGGGCCATTGAGCACTGACACCAATGTGAGGATGCAACAAATGGCGTTTATTTAACTGCGCAACAGCCTTATATAGTCGTCTTGTCCCGTACGAACTCGCACGATAATGACACATCCTGCTCCTTTCGCCACGCCTACCTTCCGTTACAGCCCGAGATTTTCCGGTCGCCGTACCCTAATCTACCTACATTTCCCCCTCCCCATGCTTCAAGTCATGCAAAGTAAAGCGTATCGCTGATTCTGGAGCCTTGCGTCAAAGCGTAAGCGTAGCTGGCGGATACAACATCCCGAGCCCAGGTTCTCCAGTAAGATTCCCCTGCAACTCCTGAGATGCAAAGCAAAAGCAAGCTAATCGTGAGCGCATTGTTTAAAGCTTTTGTTTCACTCAGCAACGGCCGCCGTTCCTCATCTTTCTTGGCGCCCCGCCGCTTTACCAGACTCTCTGTACTGTCATGACTCCTCACGTCTGAAGGTCGAGGCTGGTGCTGTTTCGGCTTCCCCCACAGGTACTCCTGCAAAACATAAAGCTCGGACAGCGTACATATTACTTCGGGTTAGGATTTTGTTTTAAATCAGGGCGCAAACAGCGTGTAGGGACCCACTGTATAACGTCATCCCATTTGATGGTGGCATACCCCCTCCCGTGATGTAGCAGCTCCCAACCTGTTTCCCACTCCGCTGTCCCAGGGAACCGAACCTTGACTGGGGGGCCCACTTCTGGCACCCCTGGACCCCAATGTCGCTCAATTGGGGCACGCTCTTGGTCTCCCCGGGCAAAATGATTTAACGAATAAAGAGCGCGATGTAAAGTGTGAGATTGGTAGTTGACAGGAATTACGTCTGGGAATCCTTCCCCCTCCCCAAGAATCTTAATTCTGTGTTTTTGTTTCTTACTCAAACCTGGTTCCCTGTGTCTCGCAGAGCCCAGTCAGAGAATCCCAGCCTTGGTTACCCATAAATCCTTCTCTCTGTTGTTGAGCCACAAAGGTTGTATTGACCATTCGTTGCACAGTTTTCTGCAAACATGCAAACAAACAGGGTAACACAAGTAGGATAATGCCTATTATAAACATTCCCATAAGCAGACTCTATCTACAAAACATGCAGTTTACTTCAGAACATACTGTTATTCTCTGTTATTCTAGCTGAAAGGAAAATTACTGACAGGAAAGCTGATTCTGTTTAAAGGTAACACAGATCAGGCCTTTTAGAGCCTACTCTGAGGCCTACTCTTGCTAAACCGTTGCTAAACCATCCGGTATCAATTTCCCCCTTTGGAAGTAGTTAGATTTATTATCTCACTACTTCCATATACTATTCTCAATGATTGCCTCAACACAACCCACGCAGATCCCTATGATAATTATAATCACAACTATATAAACTATTCCCTCTAATAATGTGGCTAATCATCCTTTTAGAAACAATCCACCGTACTCCTGCGCCTGTAGAGACAGAAACATAACCTCGACCCATTAGTAATAGTTCCCCTGGTCCCAACCATTCGTTAGTACCTGGTTCCCTATACCACACTTTGCCTTTGTTTTGCACATAGCTTGCTCCCTGTCGAACTGCTTCCCAATGTATTACAATTGGGGGTCGCTCCTTATCTCCTGCTAAAGTTAAATGGTTAAGTACATAAACAGCTTTTGCAAGTCTCTCAGAAGGTTCAGTCTCCTCTCCCCCTTTTTGTTTTTGCAGAAGCTGTTTCAATGTACTATGAGCACGTTCCACAATCGCCTGACCCGTAGGCGAATGAGGAATCCCAGTGACATGTGTAATACCCCATAGTTGACAAAATTGACGAAAAATTTATGAACAGTATGCTGGTCCATTATCAGTCTTAAGTTGTTGTGGAACCCCAAGACTTGTAAAGCAAGCAAGTAAATGTCATTTGACATGATGACCTGTTTCCCCAGTTTGTGCTGTTGCCCATATTATATGTGAAAACGTATCAACAGATACATGAACATATTTGAGCCTTCCAAATTCTGCAATGTGAGTAACGTCCATTTGCCACAGTTGCAACGCACTCAATCCTCGAGGATTTACCCCTATTCCAATTCCCATGCCAATTTTCTGACAACTAGGACAAACACTAACTAATTCACGTGCTTGTGCCATGGTGAGGTGAAATTGTTTCATTAACATTTTCGCTGATTGATGAAAGAATTGATGGGATAGGTGTACTTGTTCAAATAAATTTGGTGATATTTGCGTATAGGACACAAGTGTGTCTGCTTTATTATTTCCAATGCTCAAACCTTGATCTAATTGATGACTACGAATGTGGGTGACAAAATAAGGTATCTCTCTGAGGTTTATTGCTTGATGCAACTGTAGCAAAATGGTGTAAAGTCGCATATTTCTTATTGGTCGTATAAAAGCTCTTTCAATTCAATTTACAATGCCTGCTGCATAAAGAGAGTCTGTTACAATATTGACAGGTAAATCCTTCCATTTTACAAAAACCTGATATATCGCAAAAAATTCAAGTGTCTGCAATGAGTCCTCAGTAAATTCCTGAGAATTTACAATGTTTCCATTGTCCATCCTTTTGTCAGGTAATAACTGCTGAATGTGATCGCTTTCCTGCATCAGTAAAAACAGTTAGTCCAGTCACAGGTATCTCTGATCTGATAGGTTTTTCTTCCCAATCCTGTTTTCAAATAAACTGTAGCTTTTTATCTCTTGGCAAATGTGTTAACAATTGTCCAGTAAAGTCCTGTAAGGCCATTTGAAAAAGAGTTGACTGATTTGTTAACCACTGTAGATATTCCTTTCTGATAGGTAAATAGATAGCATCTGAGTCTAGTCCGGTAATGTCTGTAATCCTTTTATGTACTTTGATAAGCAATTGTGCTATTGCTTCCACTCTGCTACAAATTGTTGTTTTAGGATGAAAAACCAAAGAGTCCACTCGAGCATTGCCTTCTGCAATAAACTCAGGCAAATTAGTATGATTTCTTACATATAAAACATAAAACAATGCAGTTCGGATTTGAATTTCTTGCCACAGAGCTCACAGCAATTCAAAAACACACTGATTACATATATGCTCTATAACAGATCTATCCAATTGCTTTATAATGCCAGCTACATATGCTGAATCAGTAACCAAATTAAAGGGAGTGGGAAAATTCTGAAATATTTTTAATACAGCTCGTAATTCTACCACCTGAGGTGAACCCTTTTGTTGTACTACCATAGATTCCCACTTGCCATCAGAATACCAGACAAGGCCCACCTTGCCTGTGTTCCCAGATCCATCCGTAAAAATGGTAGTTCCATCCACAGGAGTGTCTGCGCACCACACTCCTGTGGCAATTGGAAGTTCCGCACTCAATTTTATAACAGGATGGGAGGGCAAGTGGTAAACAACCTGTCCCGAGAAATTCTCCATGGCTGTTTGCAAAGCAAAGCTATTAGCCATACACCACTCAAAATATTGAGCTGCAATAGGAACGGTTAGTGATGCAGGGATCTCTGGCCACAAGCTCCCGACATCGCATCCGTCCTTTGATGAATAATCTGTGCCAATAGCTCTGTAACGAATCTGATCATTCTGAATTCCATTGACCAATTATTGCATATGGAATTTGCCTATCAAACAAAGTGATAATTTGTATTTCCTGATTCAAATCAATACGATGTACAAATTTGGAATGTAGCTTGCTTTCTATTTCTGTAATCAGTTGCTGTACCTCTGAAGTAGTGTGTTGTGGTGCTGTTAAAGTTGTGTCCCCTGCTAATAATTGGAATAGAGACTGCAATTGTGACGACGTAAGCCCCAAGTACGGCCGCAGCCATAACTTGAGCCTTATGTTCCACAGTACCCACTTTTGCACATGCCTTTATCATAGCATTCAAATCTGTTTTTCCAGGTAAAGCTTCAATGATCTTTTGACAATCAGCATTAGCATTATCCCTGTTTGCCACAGGTCCAAGGCTTGGCAGCCGCACAGGTTAACCCTGCGTGGAAACACCAGTCCTGCGGTTTGGGCTGCGAGTTAACTGCTTAGGCCTGGAACTGGTTGGGAAGATTCATTTGTGTCAGCATACAGTTCCCCCCCCACGTTCTTTCTCCAGTTTCCCTGTATTCTGCAGCTGGTTGTTATCAGCTGACCTTGAGCATTATACTGAGACCTGCACAGCTTCACAAAATGCCCTAGCTTCCCACAGCAATGACACATCAAAACAGAGTTATCTCTCCCACTCAGCTTCAACTTCTTAAGGCAGTTTTTCTTAAAGTGACCTTCCTGTTCGCATGTATAACAACGATGAACTACCTTAATTGCCGCCGCAAAAGTTTTTGCTAAATGCTCCATCTGAAATGTGGTGGTTCCTACTTTCTCACAAGCATCCATTAGCTCAGTTAAGGTGGCATTACTATTTGCCATCCCTGCAACAACTTTTCTGCAGTCCTCACCTGTGTTGTCTTTCGCTAACTGTAGTGGTAATGCTTCTTTTACAATTTTCCAATCTAACAGTTGCCAAATATTTCTTCCCTCAGGACCCGCACCCACAATCACCGGATATGCTTGTGGAATTATAACTCCTTCTAATAACGCATCTCGAATGACCCATTTCACTCCTCCCTCACCTCCCCCCCCTTCCCCTGTATACGCGGGCGGAAGCTGACCCTCTCCCTCACCTCCCACATTACCAGATGGATGCAAACCTCCCCCCCCGCCCTGATCTAAAGGTGGAGTAGGGAGTTGTAAAGGAGGTTGAGGTGGCCCTAATACTTGTCCCGAACACAGAGGGGGGTTTTGGGGGGAGACATAGTCACGTGTCCCGAGGCGTTGGCTGAACGATGCTGCTGCAATTCCGTCTTTAATTCTTCCAGTCATCTACCAAGCTCTGTCATGTCAAGTTCGTGTCCTTTTCGTGATGGTAACAGTCCTTTAAGTCCTTGTGACTCTGGTACTGCTGACTCCGTAAATGGCGAATCCGGTAAAGGTGGGTACAAAGCATGTTTACCCTCCTTCTTGTCCTCCTGCTCAGCCTCATCCGTAGAGAGATCAATGAGAGGGAGGGGGTTTCAGAGGGGGTTTCTGCCAAGTCTCCTGTTCAGCGTCTGAATCAATTAGTTCAAATCAAGTTTGTGTTTTAGGGTGCACTACTGGTTCTAATGGATCTGTATCTATTTTTCTCGCTCCCCGCTCCTCAGCTTTTTTCGGAGCCGTCCGTACCCATGGTGATAAAGGAGCTGCCACCGGTACAGCCACCGGGGCCATGGGAGGTGTTGGTCCCGCAAACAGTGAGGGGGTAGTAGGCGCCTGTGGTCCTAAAGCCATAAAAGCTGTATGTGTGACTTCTCTCTCTGCTTTTATTCCTTTTAACGCTTCACTAACCAGCCTCCATGTAGCAGACAATTTAAAGGCTTCCTTATCATCACTTGACACCGCATTCCAGAGAGAGTCACCAATCTTCTCCCATAAAGGCACTTCAAAGACATCATTAAAGGTTGTAAAATGTCCTTTATCTTTTGCCCAAAACAGTAACTGCTTTAACGCAGCTTCGTCATATTTAATTCCTCTCTCAGAGAGTATATGTTGGAGGAGTTTCACCACTGCCACTTCTGTCTTGGTCAGGGTAGACCCCATGTAAACACGCCCGAGCCGCATCCCATGTCGCCCAGTCCTCCCGCGCAGCCCGTAGCAGCCACAAGATAACTCCCCATGTTTTTAATTCTTTGGCAGAACCCGCTGCCATAGCTCGCTCAGCGAGCTGCATCGAGCACCGCTCCCAGGTATTCGGCTGTAAACAATCAGCCGGTCCTGCCACCGCCCCCCCCTTTAACGAGACGGTCCACACACTGGGCTACGTCTTTCGATTTCACAGAAATCTTAAATTCCCCGCCCAGTAACGAAATCACCTTTATCAAGGTTTCCATGGTTCGTGAACCCACTCCGACCGCCTGCGGTCCGCCAGCCCAGCAATCACGTCGGGGTCACCACTTGTTGCCGCTTGTCTGCAGCAAGCTCCATTCGGTTGCTGGCTGGCCTGAGGCTATCCGCACCCCAGGGCCATTGAGCACTGACAACAATGTGAGGATGCAACAAATGGCGTTTATTTAACTGCGCAACAGCCTTACATAGTCGTCTTGTCCCGTACGAACTCGCACGATAATGACACATCCTGCTCCTTTCGCCACGCCTACCTTCCGTTACAGCCCGAGATTTTCCGGTCGCCATACCCTAATCTACCTACACTGCAATCCTCGGTTGCATTGTCCTTCGCTAACTGTAGTAACAAAGCTTCTTTAGCAGCCCCGTTTTGTATTTATTTGTCTAAGGCAAATCACTCCCCAATTGAATGGCTCCCGTTCTGGTGGGCCGCTTCCGTCCCCTTGATATACTGAGCAAGCCAATACCCCGCCACCCATAGCAGCCCCGAAATCACCGTTCGCAAGTGCGTGCTCTCTTAATTTTCTCCAGAACCTGGCCGGGTCTAGGCTAGACACAGTAACCTGGACTGGCTGCAGCGTGAATAACTCCTCCATGCTACCACCTGACTTTCCCGACCCTCGGGCTCTGCAGCAATTATGTCCCGCTTCCATCTCTTCAGAAAGGTCTATTAAGGGTGGCTCAGTCTCAGATTCAGGTAACGGGACAGTAGAAGGATCAGTGTTCCGCTGCTGTTCCCTGGGCAGTGGGGGGGGCCTCTGGCGGCGCGGTGGGTGGGGGGGGGGGGCTCTGGCGGCGCTTTGCGGGGGGGGGGGGGGGCTCTGGCGGCGCGGAGGGCAAAGTCACTGCGAAAGGAGCTGTAGCCGCCTCAGCCGCCACCTTTGCCTCTCTGTCTGCCTTCATTTGCTCCAGTGAGTCTATAACTAATCTCCACGTCGTCAATGAAGCAGTGGAAATCTTGTCCCCCCTTGAGGCAGCCTCAAACAGAGAAGTTCCAGCGCTTTGCCACGTACTAACTTCGAAAGCAGTCTGCGCCGTAGCTGGCAAATTATTCTTTTTACACCATAATTTACAATTATTTACACCAATTATTTACATCAATAGTCACCGGAGCAAATGCTCATCGTATTTTACCCCTCTCTTAGAGAGGATATGTAGGAGAAGCCTTACTATTGCACTTTCTTCTTTAGAAATATTTTGGCCCATCTCCTTTTCCACGGCTGCTCACCTCACTGGGTGTCCCGTTGCAACGTACTTTTCTTTTCTTGCGAGTCGTCCTCCGGCCCGCCCCGGTCTTCAGTCCTGCTGAGCCGTACTCCAGCCGGTGCACCTCCTTCTGGGCTATTCCCCGAACTTGCCGTCGATTTGCTAAATCAGTATCACATCAGGGTCACCATCTGAGGAGAAGAAACACGCCTCCACACTATCCAATGTGAATCAAAGTGAAGACGCTTTATTAAGCATAGGCTGTCCCTTTTATACATTTTGTACTTTCCCTGGCTGTAAGCATGTGCATTGCTATTGGTTAATATTACTGTCCACACTTCAAGCACACTCTTCTTTGATGTGTTGATTGGTTACTGCTCTGCCACTGGTCCTTTTTTGATTGGCTCCATCAGTTCCTGTTTCTTCTCCTCCGTGTTCAGCTCCGCTCGGCTACTCCCTCAATTCTTGTTTGCTCAACTGCTGTTTTTCCTCATCTCTTCTCTCCAAGGTCAGCTTGTTGACACTAACTACATGACTCTTGTCACGCAGCTAGGCCCTCACTCCATACTCTCATACTTCTGGCTCATTACATGACCATTCTCCTCCAGAAACCCCTCTATGTTTTGTTACCATCTAACAGAAACAGAGACCATACCTGAGTGAAGCAGTGCATCAAGAAACAGTGTCTTGCAAGGCACATCTCTGCAAAGGCCATGGAAACATGAGCCCAGATGCATTAGAGAAGTGTGACATGATATTAGGAAGAAACGAATCATGGAGTCATGGAAAATGTTGAGATAAAAGGGACACCTGGAGGTGTCTAGTCCCACCTCCTGCTCCAGGCAGGGCTAACTACAGGGCCATGTCCAATTGAGTTTTGAAAACCTTCAGGGGTGGAGGTTCCCCCAGCACTGTGGGCCTCCATCCTAGGGCTGCATCACTCTCATTGGGAAGATTTTTTCCTTATATCCGATCAGGATTTTTCTTGTTGCAACTTGTGTCCATTGCCTCATGCCCTTTCACTGTTCACCTCTGAGAAGAGACTGGATTGATGGTCTCTGCAACTTCCATTTAAGCAGCAGAAGACTGCAATTAGATTCCCCCTTAGCCTTTTATTCTCAAGGCTTAAAAACCCCATTTACCTTAGCCTTTCCTAGTATGCTTCAGCCCCTTGACTATCTTAGTGACTTTCCACTGCACTCTCATATATCAGCCTAAGAAACTTATAAAACTTATCTTGAGATAAAATGTGCTCAAATTCTGTCCTCAAACTGCATGTGTCCAGTCCATGCACTTCTGTTGACCCCAACCTAGCTTTGCCAGAGCCTTTAGCAGTTCAAAAGAAGAACATTGCTCCAGGTTATAAAAAACAATTTTAAAGAGGGCAGTAGCTACACCAAAGCTGAATCAGGAGCCATGCTATCTGTGCATTGTATGGTTCCGTGGGTAGGACACTCATCTGGGGTTTTCTCTCTGCCTGATGCTAAACAGGGATCCGTAACACAGCACCTTCATTCCAGAGGTACAGGACATTTTGGGCTGTTGAAGCTGTCCCACTTTTCTAAAAAGCTGCTTATTCACAACTGGTGACGCTATTACTTTGTGGTCAAAAAACTGCTCTACGCGTCAAGAGATGTTGAATCAAATCCTGGCTTTGAACCAAGCAGAAATCGGGTCTCCACCACCCCAGCTGGTGCCCTGTCTGCTGGGGCACAGACCAGAAGGAAGTCTCCTCTCTCAAGGATGTGTGAATGATGTCTACATCCTCTTAGGAGTCCAACCCAGAAACTTATTTGGCTAAAATTCGCAAATTTGAATTATGAATAATCTCAGGTTGACTGAAAATGCCTTTTTTTCTCCCTTGGTGCATAAACTCCTTGCTGGAACCAGCTCTACCTCTGCCCTGCTCGGGAATGACAGCGACACTGTTAGTAGCAAAATGTCCTGAGCAAAGCTTGCAGGGAAATATCAGGAAAGCAGTGGGGGGTAGAAGCAGATTAGATCTGCCAGCTGGAGTGCACTCGCAGACAGAGAGATCAGACCTCTCACAAATAACCAGCTCATGCCCAGCGCTCCAGATGCTGTCTGGGAAAAAATGTCTGGCTACTAAAACCACCGGAGCAAAATGCCCTCTCTTTCTATCCCCAGTCCCTCACCCAGGATGAGTGATTTCATCCATATGTAGTTTCGTGTAAGCAGTTAGCACCGACAGAGCGAGCAGCCTCTGCTATCTCGTTCTGGAATGGTGCTCCAGACAGGAGCAAGAGATTAATTTTACAAGCTTTGTTTGCTCAGGGGAGATCACAGCAAGGGACATGGAGGGAGCAGGAAGCCTGTGGCAGGCTGATTGCTCCATCACAAGGTGGGTATGTTGCCTACCTTACCTAGCATGAACCGCCTAAATGCTGGGCATCCAACCCAAGCACATTGTGTTGGCCCTCCCTATGGTCAGTGGTCAGAGATGGGTATCGCCAGGGAAGCAACGCATCCCACTCAAGCTGGCGGCAGGTAAACAGCCATTCAAGGCATCTCCCTTTCTCAGATCTGTCTCTCTGCTGACTATGGGGGAGGTCTAAATAGTTTGGTAGAAGAGGTGAAAGCTGAACGTAGCTTTTTCAATGACTGAAATAGCACAAAATGAATCCCATCCTACAAGGAGATGTTCGTGGGTGTTACACACACACAGGATGATGCAGGATTTTTATTTGGATCATGAGGGTCAAGAAAGTCATCTCAGGGAGCTGAGCTGAGCTGAGCTGAGGCTATTTTTATTTTCTATCTGTTCCTCTCAGAAAAATTAGCTACTGCTTGGCAATGAGACTGCTGCTTTACATTGCATCTAAACTATTTTTTAGGATACCTAGAACTTGCTGTGGACATCCTGCAAGCTTTTAAGCTCAAATGTTATCACTAATTATGCATAGGTTTTAACTGGGCTGTAGAACATCTATAGAAATGAAAAGGAAGCAGGAACAACACGTATGAATAAAATGTTGATAATTTGCTTTGTAGTTGAGCAAATATCACAGCTGATAGGAACTTTAAACCAGTAACTTGAAATTAATTGTGCGCTGTACACTGTAACAGGAAGGTTTGAGACATCCGATCATTTGATTTACCTCAACCCAGCCGTCTCCCAGCTGCAGTGTAAAACATACTCTGCAGGGGCTCACACCCCACTAACACCAAAATACATAGGTCCTGGATTTCCTCTTTAAAGACTCAGTCACTTGTTTTTATGGTTCTGTTGCATGTTATTAGTCTTCACTTAAAAACAGGGTCCTCTGATTGTAAAATAAAAAGACTTTGCTCTGTTGTGAAGAAAGTCAGCTTCAGCTACAATGAATTGTCTCATATTCTCTTAATCTCCTTTATATAAAGGAAAAAGAACTGAATAAAGATCAAGTCCCACATTCAGGATTATTTGTGACATTTGAATGCAATGCAATTAGTGCTTCATTAAGACAGCTTCTTATCTGCCTGGCTTTGACAGCACAAAGTAACATTAAAATTCTGAGGGAAGCAACTCTGCAGAATTCAAGTCTTACAATTCCTGTTATTTCACTCAGAGAGCTCTCATCCCTTCTTATTTCTAGCTTTTCAACTTTGTATCTAAGACACTGGGCAGCAGGTGAAATCATCATGAGGATTGAGGAACTAGCTATCCCAGGAGGAGGCTTCCAAAGTATGCATTTAGATAAGTTTCCTAATTAGAAGTCACAAATTTTTACACTGGGGGTGGTGAAGCACTGGCACAGGTTGCCCAGAGAGGTGGTAGATACCCCATCCCTGGAAACATTCCAGGTCAGGCTGGACGGGGCTCTGAGCAACCTGATCTAGTTGAAGATGTCCCTGCTCATGGCAGGGGGTTGGACTATATGGCCTTTGAAGGTCCCTTCCAACCCAAACCATTCTGTGATTCTATGATTCTATTCTCTGATTTTTCAGAAACACAGAGCAGTGTTGTGGTAGCTTGATGCGGAAGAACATGAGATTCAGCATAAGGTCAGAGGAAAATGTCCAAACTCTGTGTCTCTCCCAGCAGTGGTGAGATCAGAAAGTGTTGTTCAGCTTTAGAGAGTTTTCGGTATGTCTTTCTGTGCAGAGCAATAATCAAGTCAGGAAGTCAGGATAGAGGAGGAATCTGTCTTGGTTGATGAGGGCTGGGTCAGGGACCAATTAAGCAACCTGGACGTCCATAAATCCATGGGCCCTGATGGGATGCACCCGCGGGTGCTGAGGGAGCTGGCGGAAGTCATTGCTAGGCCACTCTCCATCACCTTTGCTAAGTCGTGGGCAACGGGAGAGGTGCCTGAGGACTGGAGGAAAGCGAATGTCACTCCAGTCTTCAAAAAGGGCAAGAAGGAGGACCCGGGTAACTATAGACCGGTCAGACTCACCTCCATCCCCGGAAAGGTGATGGAACAACTTGTTCTTGGTGCTGTCTCTAGGCACATCAAGGACAGGGGGATCATTACGGGCACTCAGCATGGCTTCACCAACGGGAAGTGTTGCTCAACCAACTTGATAGCCTTTTATGAGGACATAACCCAGTGGATAGATGATGGTAAAGCTGTGGATGTGGTCTATCTTGATTTCAGTAAAGCGTTTGACACGGTCTCCCACAGCATCCTCGCAGCTAAACTGAGGAAGTGTGGTCTGGATGATCGGGTAGTGAGGTGGATTGTGAACTGGCTGAAGGAAAGAAGCCAGAGAGTAGTGGTCAGCGGGACAGAGTCCAGTTGGAGGTCTGTGTCTAGCGGAGTTCCGCAAGGATCGGTTCTGGGACCAGTTCTATTCAATATATTCATTAATGACTTGGATGAGGGATTAGAGTGCGCTGTCAGCAAGTTCGCTGATGACACCAAACTGGGAGGAGTGGCTGATGTGCCGGAAGGCTGCGCAGCCATTCAGAGAGACCTGGACAGGCTGGAGAGTTGGGCGGGGAGAAATTTAATGAAATATAACAAGGGCAAGTGTAGAGTCCTGCATCTGGGCAAGAACAACCCCATGTACCAGTACAAGTTGTGGACAGAGCTGTTGGAGAGCAGCGTAGGGGAAAGGGACCTGGGGGTCCTAGTGGACAGCAGGATGACCATGAGCCAGCAGTGTGCCCTTGTGGCCAAGAAGGCCAATGGCATCCTGGGGTGTATTAGAAGGGGTGTGGTCAGCAGGTCAAGAGAGGTTCTCCTCCCCCTCTACTCTGCCCTGGTGAGGCCGCATCTGGAATATTGTGTCCAGTTCTGGGCCCCTCAGTTCAAGAAGGACAGGGAACTGCTAGAGAGAGTCCAGCGCAGAGCCACGAAGATGATTAAGGGAGTGGAACATCTCCCTTATGAGGAGAGGCTGAGGGAGCTGGGTCTCTTTAGCTTGGAGAAGAGGAGACTGAGGGGTGACCTCATTAATGTTTATAAATATGTAAAGGGCAAGTGTCATGAGGATGGAGCCAGGCTCTTCTCAGTGACATCCCTTGACAGGACAAGGGGCAATGGGTGCAAGCTGGAACACAGGAGGTTCCACTTAAATTTGAGGAAAAACTTCTTTACGGTGAGGGTGACCAAACACTTGAACAGGCTGCCCAGAGAGGTTGTGGAGTCTCCTTCTCTGGAGACATTCAAAACCCGCCTGGACGCGTTCCTGTGTGATATGGTCTAGGCAATCCTGCCCCGGCAGGGGGATTGGACTAGATGATCTTTCGAGGTCCCTTCCAATCCCTAACATTCTGTGATTCTGTGATTCTGTGATTCTGTGATCAATAACATTCATTCTGGCCCAACACATCGCTGATCAATTTTTGTTCTCTCTAGAGGATTAAGTATCAGTGTTTAAATCTTATTGCCACTTTCGGTGCAGTTTGAATCTTTGGCACCAACTTTATTACTTTGCTGAGATTCTGAATGAAATTTCAATGTATTTTATCTAGACAGAAAGAAAAAAAAAAAAAGACTCCTTCCCTGCTTGTAAATTGAATCTTTTGGCTGTGTATAACATCATTGATAATTCATGCATTTTAATTGGTATTTATGCACTTCTATTTCTGGTAAACTAAAAGCAGTATAAATTATGACCAGTAACAGTTTACAAAAAGACCAAAGAGAATTAAAAAGATCATTTATTGTTATTTTAATGGAACAAGAAAACTGAGACTATCCTGTAGATAAATGGAGCAACAAATGGTTAATTACAGGATTGATGGCTTAATCTAGCTTCTCATTTCACTGTGCTAGTTAGCACTAACTGTGAACCATCTGTCTGAGAGTTTAGCACTACTCCCACAAGTATTTCATTATGCAGTTTTAATATGCATTTTTGACAGAAATGGAAATGGGCTCAGATCAGTTTTCATGTCACAGCAGGCTACATACATTTTCAAGGCTGGAATACAAACCAGAGAACACAAATCCTTCCTCCCCTCTTCCCAAGCACTCCTGTCCTCACTCTCTGCCTGGGAATGCAAATGCTATGTTTACCTTTGCAGGGAAGGTGGGAAAGAAAAATAATAAATAAAGTTCTCTGCTATCACTGGAGCTAGAAGATCCCCCATGCTCTATTTCTCTAAGAAAAATAGAAAGTACGGGTACAATTTTCAAAAGCTTCTAAAATCCTGGTCTCAAAGAGTTGTGTGCATGGTCTGCCTGTTGCTTCTGTAGAGCTCTGAGAGGGCTATAAACCCATCACCTGGGTCCAAATGAGAGATCTTTTTGCCTGCTTCTCTAGGAAAGCCTTAGTTTGGGTAGGACAGTCCAGCAGGCTGGATGACTGGACAGAGCTGGCAACAGGAAGGTGGGAAGGTGCTACCTGCCACTAAAGATGACATTATCCCTTGCCTTTGATCTATTGTTAATCCATGACTGCAAGATCTGCAATGTCTCTGGATGAATAAGCTTTATTTGATTTCATTTTATATGAATGTGATTTATAAAACTCAAGGGAAAGTATCGGGGAACTGGCAAAGGGAGTTTGACCAAGATGACTGAATCAAATCAGAGAACAGATTGAGTTATTCCTTAGTCACTGAGAGAAAAATTGTGTGTCTGTGGCATATATTCAGAAGATATATGCTGGAGGTCTAATGCTTTGGAAAGCTGCACAAGAGTTGCTGAGAAAAAAGTTAGAAGTGGCAATGCTGAAGTACAAAAAGGTACTGCACCACAGAAACGCTTTTTAGACCGTGCTAAGGTAGGTGAAGAGCAGTTCATCACTTGACTGGAAACTGGTGGCCACCTAGGACTGGTGTTTAGAAACACATTATTTATGGGAAAATGAACGACAGCTTCAGACTAGTCGAAAAGGATAAAGGACCAAAAAAGAAAATAATTGTGCACTATTCTTTCTGACCATGGGTTAAGTCATTGGGTCTTAACCTATTCTCATAAAAAGTCAAGATACAGATATCCAGAAGGATATCTACTCAAGAAAAAGCATGCTAAATAAACACAGCAGAGATGTGTTCCTCCCTTAATGACAACCGATGGTATGGAATCAGCACATTACTTCATCTCTATCTTAGAAATATAATTACAGGGACCCATAACAAGCAAACTACATTTTACTTCCTAAATATAAGTGATGTTTACATGGCGCTTGTGGTTTGGTAGGGAAGATCAAGGTAAGCACTATGTTTCGTGCAAGATAGGACACCAGGGAAAAAATACAATCAACAGAAGCAGTGAGAGCCATTTTGCAAGCTCTATTCAAAATGCAAGAAGAAAATGACACCTTACTCGTATGAACAAGACAAGAAAGAAATCTGCCTGTGTGCTAGAGGGAGAAGGGAAGGGGAGAGAGAGAATTATAGACTTGTTTTTGTTGGAAAGGACCTTTAAGATCATCGAGTCCAACCATTAACCCAGCACTGCCAAGCCCACCACTAAACCATGTCCCTAAGCACCACATCTACACGGCTTTTAAATACCTCCAGGGATGGTGACTCCACCACTTCCCTGGGCAGCCTGTTCCACTGCTTGAGATGGGATGCTTCACCTGAAAGGACGGATTATTTGGAAATGTCCCACCCAGCCCAGGCCCACGCTAGCTGTCCCTGCCTGGCAGAGGGGGATCCACTCTCCCTTGGGGTCAGAGCAGGGCAGGGATCTGCAGGAGCTGAGGGTTCATCCCGAGGAGCCAAAAATATTGCAGGTGCCCTGGTGGCAAGCCAAGGCTCTTGGCAGGGAGGGAGAGCAACATCTAACAAACAGCAGAAACTGTGGTAAAGCTTTACAGCACAGCTTTTGCCCTTGATATTTTCTTTTTTGACTCCCTTCCTGCAGGAAGAAAACATGAGAAACCAAATGGAAAATGTAGGAAAATAATAAAAGCAAGTCACTCGCTGCCCTTCTCATCTTTCTCAAGGGCTGAGAGGCTTCAGCAACAAGCAGGTTGCAAAGAGACGTGAGATGTGAACTGCATTACCCTTTCCAGGAACCAGTGCGGGCAAGTCCCCTTCCCGTCCGTCCGGATCCTCATCTTCCTGAGGGGTGCGATGTCGGCGATCTCCATAATGAAACTGTCCTCTTGGCCTCACTCAAACCTGGAGGGATTGAGAGACTGAGGAGGTTTCCCGCTGCTTTACAGCATCCTTGCATCTCGATCCTCTGTCCATGCTGCAACTCGCACCTCACCAACAGCCTCAAATTAAAAGTTTATGAGTGCACTTTATTGGACTAGAGCTTTTCTGTCCTGCAATCACCAGCTACTGCGTTTTTGGCAAGACACCTCAGTGCAGATTTGACAGAGATTCCTCCTCCCCTGGAAAACCAAGCCCATACGAGGCACCAGGAGTCGTCCCAGGCAGCCTGTAGCATACATTATCACTCTGTTTGTAACCAGAACAATACAGACTCACAGTCAGGTTTCTGCACATCGCCCTCCTCCTGGCATCTTCCCACATGCCTGCCCTTAGCCCATCCCAACTAGAAGGCAAAGCAGTTTTGCTTAATCTTCTTTCGCTAAGACGCAGCACATATAACTTTGCATTTGCTGCGGTGATAGACAGTTGCTGCAGCTCAGCTAAATATGGCAACCTGATTGCAAGTCAGAGCCCAATGGCCTCAGTTTAGTAAGCGCAGGCAAATTGTTTTAGAAAGGACCCAAAACCGACCGTCCTGCACTCCCCTCCTGAATTTGAGGAATTTGGATTTGCAAACCAGCTCCGTCTTTGGTAAGAACCAGGATAGGTTTGTGTAACATTGCATGAAAGATCTTACCCTATGCTTGGCTGCTGTATTTAGGTGCAAGGATGCATAGGAACTTCTCATCCATAGCAATCAGCAGAAAGCAGGAAAAGGGGAAAAACTAACATATGCTTCTTGAAGAAGATATTACACTGGCTAGAACCACAGCTACCTTGCCTCCCTCTTAGCATCAATGGTGCTAGGAAGAAAGCCTTGCTCCAGTGCAAGTGCTGCCTCAGGCTCAATATTACTCTGTTTAGAGCAAGTGTATCTTCCAGGTTTGCCCCCAAAATACTCTGGCAGACCTGCTGTGGGCTTGGAGATGGAAATCCAACCCTTGCTAAGCAGAAGGGCAGACAAATCCAGGGGGTCTACCAAGCACCACCATGACCACTCTGCTGTTGAGGTTCCTCCTTCATGCAAACAATCCATAATGATGATCTCTCGTTCCTGGCAACATACTTAGCCTCCTACAGCTGTGCAGTGCCAGGATATGGAATAAAAACATTTCTTTACCAACCTCTGCTCAGATTACACCCTGCAGCTTAATTGTGATTATCCTCACACCATTATCTGAGCCTGCATAGCTGCAGATGCTAGCAATAGGGATTGGCTCGAGCTTCTCAGTTTTCATCCAGGCATTGCTTTCCCTGCACTCCCAGAGGCATTTGGATAGGGTGTTTTGGTCCCAGTCCATTTCTAGTTATTAAGGGTTATGTTTGCCCTTTGAAAAACTCCCCTCTTTTGTTATTTGTCTTTCTGTGGTACCAGACACCAAGACAGGCTGTCTCACTGTGAGAAAGAGAATGTGCTTTTGTGCCTGGACTGGATTGATCTGGTCTCCTTCTATGAAAGTGACCCGCTTAGTAGATGAGGGCAGGGCTGTGGATGTAGTCTATCTAGACTTCAGTAAGGCATTCGACACTGTCTCCCACAGCATCCTCCTAGACAAACTGGCTGCCCGGGGCTTGGATGGGTGGACTCTTAAATGGGTTAAAAACTGGCTGGATGGCCGAGCCCAGAGAGTGGTGGTGAATGGGGCAAAGTCCAGCTGGCGGCCGGTCACTAGCGGTGTTCCCCGGGGCTCAGTTCTGGGGCCGGTGCTGCTCAATATCTTTATAGATGATCTAGACATAGGGATTGAGTGCACCCTCAGCAAATTTGCAGAAGACACCAAGCTGGGTGGCAGTGTCGATCTGCTGGAGGGTAGGAAGGCCCTACAGAGGGATCTGGACAGGTTAGATAGATGGGCCGAGACCAACGGCATGAGGTTCAACAAGAACAAGTGCCGGGTCTTACACTTCGGCCACAACAACCCCATGCAGCTCTACAGGCTGGGGGAAGAGTGGTTAGAAAGCGGCCCGGTGGAAAGAGACCTGGGGGTGCTGATCGACAGCCGGCTAAACATGAGCCAGCAGTGTGCCCAGGTGGCCAAGAAGGCCAATGGCATCCTGGCCTCTATTAGGAATAGTGTAGCCAGCCGGTCTAGGGAAGTGATCGTCCCTCTCTACTCAGCACTGGTGAGGCCACATCTTGAGTACTGTGTTCAGTTCTGGGCCCCGCACTTCAAGAAAGATGTTGAGGTGTTGGAGCGAGTCCAGAGGAGGGCGACCAAGCTGGTGAAGGGTCTGGAGGGTCTGACCTATGAGGAACGGCTGAGGGAGCTGGGGTTGTTTAGCCTGGAGAAGAGGAGGCTCCGAGGTGACCTTGTTGCAGTCTACAACTACCTGAAGGGAGGTTGTAGTGAAGTGGGAGTTGGCCTCTTCTCCTGGGCAACTAGCAATAGGACAAGAGGACATAGCCTCAAGCTTTGCCAGGGGAGGTTCAGGTTGGACATCAGGAAGAATTTCTTTTCAGAAAGGGTCATTAGACATTGGAATGGGCTGCCTAGGGAGGTGGTGGAGTCACCATCTCTGGATGTGTTTAAGAAAAGACTGGACATGGCACTTAGTGCCATGGTCTAGTTGACATGGTGGTGTCAGGGCAATGGTTGGACTCGATGATCCCTGAGGTCTCTTCCAACCTGGTTGATTCTGTGATTCTGTGATTTCCACTTCTATTTAAGAAAAAGGTGTGACCCTTCCAGCCTGAATTATCCCATGATCCTATGATCAGTTTTCATTACAATCACTATTACTTACAAAGCTTCGTAGAATTCTCGCACTCTGCTCCTTTCCAGGCTGAGCAACTCTAAGCTAAACAGTCAGTCAGCAAAAAAACCCATTATTTATCTTCAGTAAATGCTCTGTTTACAGTTTGTAAGGCTGATACTCACCTGCTACTTCCAGGAAGTCATTATACTAGAGGGAAGCAATTGCTAAAGTGGTAAACTGGGTGACCCAAGAGCTCTTTTCTATCCCTAATTTATATGAACATAAGCCTGAAAAAAATTAAGGGAAGAAGTACCCAGATAAGCTGACAGCTGCTATTCCTTTTCCAGGACACTGAAGCATTTATCTATCTAAGGGACTTCACTAAGCTTTCCTACCTATGCCTGCACTTATAAATATTTCTACTGCCCAGAGATCTTGGCAATAACAGTAATGAAGTTAAAATTGCCTTAAATCTGCAGCAAGCTAGACTGTTCTTCGTAATGCACTAAGCTGCTGTGGCTCTCACACATCCCTCGCTGCTAGTGAAAAGGCTGGCGAGATAAGCTGGCAGCCCACGGCTTGGACAGGTGCACTCTTCGCTGGGTTAAGAACTGGCTGGATGGCTGGGCCCAGAGAGTGGTGGTGAACGGTACTGCATCCAGTTGGTGTCCGGTCACTAGTGGTGTCCCCCAGGGCTCAGTACTGGGCCCAGTCCTGTTTAATATCTTTATTGATGATCTGGGTGAGGGTATTGAGTGCACCCTCAGTAAATTCACAGATGACACTAAGTTGTGTGGGATTGTTGATCTGCCTGAGGGTAGGAAGGCTCTGCAGAGGGATCTGGACAGGTTAGATAGATAGGCCAAGACCAATGGCATGAAGTTCAACAAGGCCAAGTGCCAGGTCCTATACTTTGGCCATAACAACCCCATACAGCGCTACAGGCTGGGGGAAGAGTGGCTGTAAAGCTGCTTAATGGAAAAGGACCTGGGGGTGTTGATCGATGGCTGGCTGAATATGAGCCAGCAGTGTGCCCAGGTGGCCAAGAAGTCCAACAGCATCGTGGCGTGTATCAGGAATAGTGTGGCCAGCAGGACTAGGGAAGTAATTGTCCCCCTGTACTCGGCACTGGTGAGGCCGCACCTTGAATACTGTGTCCAGTTCTGGGTCCCGCACTTCAAGAAAGACATTGAGGTGCTGGAATGAGTCCAGAGAAGGGCAACGAAGCTGCTGAAGGTTCTAGAGGTTATGTCCTATGAGGAGCGGCTGGGGGAACTGGGAGTGTTTAGCCTGGAGAAAAGGAGGCTGAGGGGAGACCTTATCGCTCTCTACAACTACCTGAAAGGAGGTTGTAGAGAGGTGGGAGTCAGTCTCTTCTCCCAGGCAACTAGCAACAGGACTAGAGGACATAGCCTCAAGCTGCGCCAGAGGAGGTTCAGGTTAGACATTAGGAAAAATTTCTTCACAGAAAGGGTTATTAGGCATTGGAATGGGCTACCCAGGGAGGTGGTAGAGTCACCATCCCTGGAGGTGTTTAAGAAAAGACTAGATGTGACACTTAGTGCCATGATCTAGTTGACACAGGGGTGTTAGGTTGGACTCGATGATCCCAGAGGTCTCTTCCAACCTAGTTGATTCTGTGATTCTGAGATTTCCATGGGAAACAAGAGCTAGGGAAGCCTGTGTTGGTAATAGCTGGTTGAAGACTCGTGGTAGTGGTGTGGAAACAGGCAGTATTTGTATTTAGGGACACGCATGTCCTCTGCAGAGGGTGTTAATGAGATGACGAGATCTCTGTACAGTTGGAGGTGTGACACAAGGTGCCTCCAGCTAGTAGAGATGTGCCAGTACATCCCCAAAGAATAGCACAGCATCCTGGGGATATTAGCATATTAATAGCTGTGTTTTATGTGTCCTACTTCTTTATACAGCCCCAATGAGCTTTCATCATCTTTTGCAGATATCCTACTTGCAGAAGATAGCCCAAGCAACTAATAACATACAAACTGTGTGGCCCTCCTTCATTGCATTTTCATATCCTTACAGCAGAGGTTATCCAACCTACCGGTATAGACAAATGTGATGATGGTTTTTTTATAGGCCATGTAGTTTAAGGATATCACTTGCTTGTTCAGCAGGAGCGAAACTGCAATTCCTCTCTTGAGGGGCTGGAGATGTCTTGGTCCCCTTTAAAGATTTTTTGATTGATGTAACCTGATGTGAATTTTGCTTTACTTTTAAATACAAACAGTCGTGGTCCATTTTCCCACTTACTAGAATTGAATGTTAGAATTAAAATAGTGAAAGATAGATCAGTCAGGGTGTGTGAGCCGACACAGGCAGGACGCAGGAACAGCCACAAGACCACGGATAAAATGCAAAGAGCAAATTTATTCCTGTTACCTCGCAAACTAGGGGATCTCCGAAGCAGCACCCGGGGCAAAGGCACGCAAGTGGGGACGCAGGCACTGCGGAGCTCAGTTCCTGCTAGAGAGAGAGCGAAAGATTCCAGGCCTGCTGCTTTCACCTGTATATTAGGGGTTTCTTGCAGGCGGCGGTTTTCCACTGTGCTTTGATCTTCTCACAGCAGGGCAGGAATCTCAGGCATGAACAATTAGGTGCCCCTGAGTCTTATCACAGGCCTATGTTATCTGAATGCAGATGCTCTACTTGTCCAGCACACAAGACTAAACAACAGTTATGATATATGTGTATAACAGTATGATATATGTGTTTTTCGACACCCCAGGTGCAAGTCACTTGAGCGTGTTTACAATCCTCCTCACCAATCTTCCGTTATATTCCCACACAGGGATTGCCTGGAATCTTGGAAGGAGGATGTCACTGATTGATAGCCAGACACAGTGGTAACCCAGGTGCATTGCCCCACACGTTGGATGTCTGTGGTGGGGAGTAGGGCCAAGAGCTATGTCTTTCTGCGTGACTCAGCGTTGTTTCTCATGGAGAAACTACATGTTTTTTCAGAGCAAACAAGGCTCGTGCTTGTTACTAACTAAACACATGAAGGTTTCAAGCTTAACTGAAAACGCTTGCCCACTCTGCTATGACAGCTGCAAGTAAAACATCCCCTGAGCAAACACCTCTGTGCAGGGAGCCTTATCTTCAATTATCCAGCCCACATGTGACACACAAAGCTGCAGTGGAGGAACTGCATCACCAGGAGGCTGGGGAAGAGCCCAGCATCACCTCAGCAAGCTGAGCTCGAGCCATGTGGCCAAATGCTCCAGCCCTCCTGACACCCTGTAGATGCTTTGCTGAATAAGATCAGAGGTAGTCAAATAATTAAATTTAAGGCTGATGAAGCCCATCTCTAAAAGCTGGTTAGTGCCATGTTGATTCTTGCCAAAGCTTTCAGTACGGAGGGAGGTGCTAGAAAGGAACAGGAAAGCTTGAGGAAATGCATCAGTGGCATGTGGGATTTTTTGGCTTACGGAAATGCTAGCGTCAGACTAGGATTACAGTGTTTGTTAGCTGTTTATGCTGAAGAAAACATGAGATTTCACCTTTTTAGTAAAATCGGAGCATGCAGTGCAGCACTCCACGCAGCTCATGGCCCATTTCCCTCTCTCTGCACCATAAGGACACATCTGGGCAGACAGATGTCCTCATGTGTACCTTTTGTGCCAGCTGCATCCAAACCAGCTCTGGTTCCGCAGCCATGTGGTTACATGAGCATGGCACAGAGCCCTAGCTAAGCAGCCCACTTCTCAGCAGAGCCCTCAGCTTACCAACTCAGGCACTGGCATCCCTCATGTGGCTTCTGGACCAAGATGGCTGACATCTGGCCAGCAAAGCAAATGGGAGGAGCAGACAGAGGAGAGTTAGCACCTTCCCATCACAGCCACTTCCCAAGGCAGGTATGTGCATGTTGGTTTGTCTGTCTTTCATTATGCAGTTACTCATGCGTTCCCATTAAATAATATTTAAATTAAATTACTTATTTTTCACAAAAGATGCATTTTACAGAAATTGCACCTGTGCAATGTCCACAGTTCCTTTTGGAGTTGTTGCAAGACTTCACAATTCATGTTTTTGTTCTCAATGCTTATCTCTAAAGCCACCGAGGAACAGGTTAAACAAAACTTCTACAAATGACAAAGGATGGTTTCCCTGGCTACACAGTGCTCTCCTTTCCTCTGCTCTGCTAAACACACTACAATAACACTTAAAAGGGGCCCAGTTCTGAATCTATGAAGTCAATGGGAGTTTATCTTTGTATTTCGGTGAGAGCATGAACAAAGCCCCAAGTGCTTCTTGGCTTGACACCAGAATCTGATATAATTCCACTTCTAACCAACAAAAATGACAAAGTTACTGTACCTGTCTCCATTTTTTTCCAGCTGCATGTCCTCAGTGGTCCCATTGGATCCAAAGACAGTCATGAAAATACTGGCATCAGTACCGCCGCTTTCAATGTCTCCAGTCACAACAGTGACTTCGTAGAGGATCTGGTGAGGATTTGAAACAATCAGAAGGTCTCATTTGAACAGTTGTCCTTAACCCATGCAAAAGCCTTGGCAAAACGCTAGACAGGCTCTGCAGGAGATCTCCTCCTTTGTCAGAAATCATTACAACACAGTTTCTTGGTTTCTCTCCACAGGGTGTTTCTGAGAGGCAAAGTTAGAGATTGAAACTTGCTACAGCACCTTCCTCTCTGCATCATCTATGACTTTTTCTGCAGATTTTCTCAGCCTAGATAGACTCAGAGAGATACACATTCATTTTGACAACCATATGCTTGGGGAGCGATGAAGACTTGGTAAACTGCTTGTCCACGGGAGTCAGAACCCTTGCGGCAGCGTGTGGGTCTCCAGCCCTCTGCTACTGGCATCTCCTCCCGGCCAACTCCCAGCGCTCCAGACCTCTATACTGCACCAAACTCTTGCCATTTTTAAAGAACAGCTCCCAAAGACACAATTGTTTCTTTCCCTTGACTGCAAAATGTTTTCCCCAAGTGTTCGGTGTCCATCTGGGCAACATTCAATCCAACATCGCTAATAGTTTTAAAGTCTATACATCTAAATGATCTATACGGCAGAAAAATGCAGCTATCCTATTTCCCAGTGGTACGTGCACTGCTGCATTGAATGCAGAGAGTTCCCAGATCTCGTACATTAAAGGTATGCTAATTTGTGAAAAGATGTTTTGCATCATTTTCACTTTATTAGCCTTTGTTCTTTTCTCCCAACATGTGAATAATAAGATTCAGAATAAAACATTTCAAAAATGTGCAAGTCCCAGTTGCTGTCAGTGGCATTAAGACTTTTAGGCCACTTTTAGATGCTCTCAAGATTGTACCTACGGTAACAAGACCTCTCGATCTAAGAAGTGGAAGAATATCAAGAAATAGCCCCAGTAAAACATATTTCAAATAGTGCACTGCTAGACAAGTTTTATTGGCCTGAATTCTGATTGCCACATAAATAAACAGTGCAAAAGAATAACGTCATGGAAAAATTATATTTTTCATGTTTGTTCAATCCTGAGTAACCTGTCCATCACATATTCACCCACACACATTTTACATCATAGCAGAGCATCATATTTGCTATATGTAGGAGAAGAAAAACTCTTTTACCAGTGCATTAGAGGTTTTTAATTACTATGGTGGACATTGAGTAGTTTCTGTATGTATGGAAAGGCAAATACTCAATTTAAAGCACAAAGAGGGACTATCAAGCCAAGAAGAAAATTAAATTGAAAAGGGTACATATGGCTGTGCAAGAGTCAAGCAAAAGCAAACCAAAAAAGCATTAACTTTCCCAAAGTTGTTAAATGTATTAGTCTTCTTTGAACTCTCAAAAAAAAAAAATTAAACTCAGTTTCTAACTACAGCTATTTATGAGGGAACAGTCCCAAATTCCCTCAACTAGGAGACTGATCAGAAAGTCAAATGCGTACTTCTGATTCCATGTCTCAAGCATCTCCCCTCATTTCCTTCAAACCTTTCAGCAAGTTTCTGGCTCGACATCATAGAAAAAAAAGAGTTAGATATGTCTATTTTTGGCATGCTTATGAAAATAAGTATTCAGGATTGGGCTTTTAAAGGAAGACTGAACATAAATTTCCATTAGCATCCACTTCAATCTATGGGCAAGCCATCAGCTCACCAATAAGAGTTTGGAAACCTTATCCAGGAGGTTAAACAGCGGATGGGAAGTTTTTAAGAAACTAGGTTTTAACCTTGGTATTCAGTCTGAGGCAGTTGTTTTTCCCTCTTAAGTCAATTCTATCACTGAAATCTGTGTTGAGTTGTTGAATACTTCACAGGTGCTAAAAATGTAGTCGCGCTTTCATGTGTCTGGGGAACAAGAAAGATTTCAGGAGAATAGCCTTAGCTTGGGAATCAAGAGCTGCATAAAAAAAATTAATGTACTATGAAAGTGTAACCTCACTGCAAATAGAAACACATCTCTTGAGATTTGAGATTGCCATACAGGTATTAAACACAGTATTATTGTCCCATTCATCCAAACTGTTATTTCTGTTATAAATCTTACATCCAAAATCAGCATAGCTCAGCTTTCCAATTTGTACTTGGTTGAAATATGGCATAGCACACATTACTTCAAACTTCATATATACGGATGAAAAGACTATATAGTTTTTTCATTGCTTATTCACAGAATCACAGAATGTTAGGGATTGGAAGGGACCTCGAAAGATCATCTTAATCAGTTATTCATTTCAAAGATCAAATTACAAATGTCTGCGTGTTTCAACAACTTCCAATTATTATTAGTTTCTAACTGAATTCAGTTTCCCTATCTCGTATTAGACAAGCTGATATGTAGCCACACTATGCAGAGATTAAAACATCTCCACTACTCTGATTTGATGAGTTAGAAGTATCGCCTCAAACAAAACACAAAGTTAGATTGCACGAAGGTGTTCACCTTGCAGTTGCCCCCACTCTATGGGTACCAGGTGAAGCCGTGGGTGCTCCAGGCGTGGTGACAAAATGAGGACATGCTGCTGAACTGTGTCCTACCTGCTCTGCCCTACCCTGTCCTTCTGCCTATGCCATGGCTGCATCCAGCCAGCATTATTAAACAGTGCTCTAAGCGGTAATGATGCTAAACCATTCCTAAAGATTTTGCTAAAGAAATAACAAAGAAGCCTGCAAATAAAAGGTTCAAACGACACTCAGAAGTCAAAGTACGAGAACTGCTGACACACAACCTATATCACCACAGGTCCATGCAACAGCTAAAGATACAGGATGAGCCTAGAGCTTACCTTGAGGCCAACGTTAATACAGTATGCATCCAGGATGTTGAGGATTCGTGAGGTGAGTCTGGCCAGACAGCACTTACAGACAAAGTTATACATGATGCCTTTGGTGGGCATGACAATGGTGAGCTCTTCCACCATCCAGCAGCTCTCGGGGGTAGCGCCATCATGCCCCACCTGTGAGAGTCAGTGAGAAAACACCTGCTGGTTAGAGATTTCTTCAGAGGAGAGACCCTGATTGGGTGTTTTAAACAGTGATGAAGGACCAGGAGTGTTGACTATATACACTGTCACACAAACCACTTCCACAGTGGAATGGAGCGAGCTGTGAAATAGGTCATACCATTGCTGCCCAACAGGCAAGACATCAGTATACACGGTAGCTGATGTGGGCAAGGAAGCTCAGGGCATCTGCTGCTGAGCATGAGGGAAGGCAGGACACTGCCCGTCCTAAAAGTAAGCAAGGGGAACGTGAAATAGGTAGATGGCACTGACCTACATGAAAACATGTCCACTCCCTTGCTACTCTGCCTCTGCTCCATTGACTTCTACCTGCTGGTTTGCTGATCTCTGCAGAGCCATTTCTCCATCTTTCCAACCCCTTCCGCTGCTGTTGCAACATTTAGAAGTGACTATCCAAAGCTTCATAGCCAAGATGAAAGACGCAGCTAGGCAAACATCTACATGCATTATTCAAGCACTCCTTCCTTCACAAATCCATGTCTAAATAAAGTTAAATATGTATCAGCCTGTTTCTCTGCTCCCCATTTCCTTAAACTGCAAAAGGTCCATGTTTGTATAGGAGCCAACAGATGGAGCTGACATCTGTAGCTGATTGATTTTCAAGGACCACCTGCTCCACACTCAAGAATGGTGCATCCTGAAGAGCAGGAAGTCACACAAGAGTGGCAGGAAGCCTGCACGGATGAACAAGGGGCTCCTGACAAAACTTAAATGGAAAAATGAAGAATACTAGAGGTGGCAGCAGGGGCAGGGGACCTGGAGAAATACAGAGACACTGCCCAGATGTACAGGGATGAGGTTAGGAAAGCCAAAGTCCACCTGGAGCTGAGTATGGCCATGAAGAGCAACAAGCAACGTTCCTACTGGTATAACAGCAACAAAAGGATGCTGGTGGTACAAACTTCTCAAGAAACCGCATGTGTCCCTCTTAAAGAACATGGGCAATTTATCCTGGGGCAGACTTATAAGCATAATTATGTATCCCAGATGATGTACGAAACTCAGTCAGCCAGTCATTCCAATGAGATACCTGTACATAAAAGGTTGAATAAAAGAGCTACCTACAGTTCTTTATTTTCAGAGAAAGTGTTGTTTGTGTCATTACAATGAAAATGAGGTCCTCAGCTTGCTCTGTTTTTGTTTTTAAATTATTAGGATATTTAGGGTTGCTCAGAAAATAATTTTTAATAACAGGTTCATCTAGGGTGATATATCTGTGGTATTTTTTTTCCCCCAAAACAAGTGATCTTTTTTATCTGTCTCAGTCATCACTGCTATTAGGAGTATTATTACTATACTAATGTCTGTGCAGCTGCAGAAAATTAGAGTTAACCACTAGGGAAATTCAAGTCTACAATGGATGCATTAATTCTCAGATTTCTGGGGTGTGAGGTGAATGGGAATATAACACTTGCCTTCCCATTCCCTCTCTGCCAGCTTGGCTGCCCCTCTCCAAACCCAAAGCCCCTCTGAGAGCCTGCACACAACCTCTTGAGATGTGTTGCAGGATGATACAGATGAGGTGACAGGGAAAATTCAGTGCAATGACTCTGTAGTGAAGCAGGGACAGAGCAGCTGGAGGGAAAATCCTGATGAGCCCATTAAAGTCTGCTGCTCTCCTGGGTTCGTTACAGCCACCTCCTAGAGCATCATTCCAAGACATTATTAGGTACCAGATTTTCACAGCAACCTTTAACTCCTTTGGTATCAGTGACTGGGCAGAAGAAAGCATCCTGCACATCCAGCTGCCTTGAAGAACCTGCACACAAGCAGAGAGGGACTGGACTTGCAACACTTGTATATCCTTGACTTTACTCTGTGCTTGTGATGAAGAAAGGCTCTGAACCAGAAGTGGTTTAGAAACACAGACCGATGCAGGACTCTTCTGATCATATCTGTGTCTCTGCAGCAACAGCAGTCTAGGAACAGAGATACTTTCATTCATTAGAAAAAGAAATATTAAAACTGGTTTTGAGAACAGAGTGTAAAGTGCCTCTACCCAATAACTTGTATTATTTATTTTCATGTCAGCATGTCTATTAAAGTACACCAGTAGTAAATATCATATCTGTAGGCTTACAAAACAGGTATAAATGGGCCCCTTTCAAATTACTTCATGTTCCACTGTTTCTGCTTTCACTATAGTGTATTTGCAGCAGGAGAATGATATCAAACTAAAAGTGGCATCACGCTGCAAATCTTACGGTCCTACTAAATCCTGCAGTCTGCTGCCTGGGTTATGCAGAGGGCTTCTGGAAACTTAATCCCCATGCTATGCTGTTTTCACACGGTAACTCATATTCGGAACTTCTTGCCTTCTTCCAGAAGCAGCCAAATGCCAAATCTGAGAACAAACTGTTCCTCAGTTTTCCCAAGTACATACCTAACAATTTTCTGCAATGTCCCTGAACACTGAAATTTTCTACAAGGAAAATACGGACTGATTCCATGGCAACCATGGCAGACTGGCACATCGATGTCATCGCTGGGATGTGGATCAACAAGGAGAGACCTTCCAAGCAGAGGGCACTGCATGAAGGAAGGCAGAAGGCCAGGAGCAAGTGGCTCCTCGAGCCACGAGCTGGGGGGTTACAAACTCAAAGGGAAAAATGAGCAAGAGGTGAGGCAGCAAACTGGTGAGATCACTGAGGATAGGGGTGAAAGAGTGCAGAAGACCTTCACCCAGCTTGAAAGCTATATGTTATTTCTAACTCTCTACATTTCATTTGCAACCTTTTCTTTTCTTTCCCATTTGTAATACTTTTCAAATTATTTATTTTCCTTGTTTCTCCATCATTGGGGTGTTCTCCAAGGGTGGATTTTGAGGCACTGAGTATTTTTTTTTTTTTTTTTAAGAAAAAAATCTTTAAATTTTCATTTCTCCTATGAAGACAGGCTGAGAGAGTTGGGGCTGTTCAGCCTGGAGAAGAGAAGGCTCCAGGGAGACCTTCTAGCAGCCTTCCAGTACCTGAAGGTGCTACAGAAAAGCTGGAGAGGGACTTTTTACAAGGGCATGGAGTCATAGGACAAGGGGTAACGGTTTTAAACTGAAAGAGGGGAGATTTAGATATCAGGAAGAAATTCTTGACTGTGAGGGTAGTGAGACACTGGCCCAGGTTGCTCAGAGAAGCTGTGGATGCCCCCTCCCTGGCAGTGTTTAAGGCCAGGTTGGATGGGGCTTTGAGCAACCTGGTCTAGTGGAAGGTGTCCCTGCCCATGGCAGGAGGTTGGAACTAGATGATCTTTAAGGTCCCTTCCAACCCAAACCATTCTATGATTCTATGATTCTATTTCCAAGTGTCTCCTATTTTCTCCTATTCTCTGCCCATTCCTCACCCTACTCACTGTCTCTTTTCCAGCACCTCTTTCTATTTCTTTCTTCATCCAAGTCCTTCTGTCTCTCTGACACTGAGGGATAATACTGGCTTTTCCCTGCCTCTCTATGCCAGCCCATGGCTGTTTCCATATGCACACAGTCTGGAAGAGAAGGATTTATGTACTTGCTTCACTTTCAAAGTTTGATCTAAAGATGGCTAGATAGAAAGTGCCACTAATACTCATAATGTCCAGGCACTTGGAGTGCATTAGGAAAATGGCTTGATAATAAACTCAAATTTAGTATAGGGACTTCTCAAGCTGCCAGAATCCATGCCAGAATGAAAGCTAATGGGAGTGCTTCAGTCTATCAATCAGCTGCTACAACAGGACATACAACTGCAAAGATTTTTTAAATTGATTAGTATTTCTCTCTTTATATTTCTATCACTCGTCTCCCTCTGAATACACAAGCACGCACACCAACAGGTAGGTTTACTGCAACACAGGGCATGGAATAAAAACAAAATTAAATGGGCTCTTGAAGTCCTCAAATGCTGTGGGTTTCAGCACTCAGGGAGCTGGAGCAGGCTTTCAGGAGATGAATCTACCATATGATACAAGAATGATGTACACAAATGCACTGGAAGATTCATGTGAAGTTTAAGCGCAGTGATGGAAAGTCTATGCAAATTCTGTCTCCCTGAGCCACAGCAGAAAAAATGGCTCCTGTATCAAAATCTATTTGTGCACGTTACTTACGAACGATGATTAATTTTCTTCTCTAAGCCTGGGACCTCCAAGTTGTGAAAACAATTTTCATGTTTAGCTAGAAAATTATACAAGACATGTTTCTCACTGCGGGAACAATTTATGAAACCCAACTAGAAGTACTGTAGAAGTCAACTAGGAAAAAAGACTGATGGAGGGGTGCATCCTGGGAATGTTCACTGCATCTGTTAATAACAGGGCTTGACTAAGAAAAAAAAGTGCTAGAGATGGGACAAAACAGGGATGTATTACAACTTCCTTATAATTCAAAATTATCTTCTCCCTTCCAAGGATCTTGGTTTTGCCGGACTTAAAGTGTATTTATCTTCAGGGTCAGACACATGTGAAATCTCATTAGCACATCCCTATTTACATTCCTTTTAGACCCTAGTGCCTTTCTTTCACTGCTAAGAACAACAGGAACATGTGCTTTCTTTGGCCACGTATTTCATATGACTCCAGGGCTCATGCTGCATTCAAAAAGTACCTCCACTTTTTTGATCTCCCCAACATCTAGGCCCCAAACAGAGAATTTCTCTACAGAGCCATCTGCAAACTCATCTTTTCCTTCTGGGAGATCCAGCCACAGATGCTCCATCTGCACTTTCTGAGGACCCATGATGATGATGTACACTTGGCTGTCAGTGCTGGAGTCATATTCTGTGCCCGTTGTGATGGTGATGTGGTACAGGATCACTGCAACAAAAAGAGGTTTAGTCATCAGAAAACCCACACACATACGTATTTACATGAGACTTTAGAAAGCCAGGGAGTCATCCCATCAGAGGGAGCAATTGTGCATGCTAAATAGGTTCACATCCTATTGAATTCATGCGGAGAAGGGATAACACCATGCTGCATTGGGCCACAAATGTGCATGGGAGACTACTTTCCCATACACACTTGGGACTGAATTCTGCAAGGGTTAATTTCCCCGGACAACTCTACTGGCTGCAAGGAGGTTATAAGGGTATAACGCAGTCCAGATTTCTCCCTAATCGATGACAGAACAGCAAAGGACTTGAATCCTTATTTACACCAAGAGACCTTCCTGAAGATGAGACTGAGCACCTAAATCTTAAACAGGCTATTAGACAAAAGTGAACTCACACTCACTGTTCAATAAAGGCAAATAAATCTATGCTGACTCCAAGGTAAACCATCACAGACTGAATGTCCCAGTACAACTGCAAATGTTCTCCTTTGTGCTTCATTCAAGGATTGCTGTGATCTATGGGGCAGCTCAGAGTTTCAGCATCCCTTTGTGAATCCCAGCAAACTAAGAATAATCCTTGTATCAAAAGTAGGTCACACAATAATTTTATCTATTGCATAGTAATATTGATTAGGAGAAAAACCTTCAGGACAAGGCTTGGGACTTAGCAGGTTTTTCTGTGGGTTTCAGAGATTTCAGTTCAGCTGTTAAAAGGGAGGAAGTGCCAGACTGCTTTTCAAGTGCTTTCCAAAAGCTCATTTGGGTAAGCCGAGCAGGCGGTGCCGAATTAGAAGTTGAATACTCGTTTGATTTCCAGAACATTTGTGCAGGGCAGTTCAACCCATTCTGACAAGACTCAGAGCCCTGTAACTTGCCTCATCACAGGCTCTAAACTCAGCCTGGTTTCATCATTGCTTTTTCAATCTAAAGAAAAGGTTTATAAACCTTGACAAAAAACTTGGTTGGCTTTCAAATCACCCGGGGATGACATCTAAATTTGCTTTATGATGACTAACAACATTTTTGGGGTGGGGGTTGTACTAGAAACTCACATCAAGCTCAGAATATGTGTGCTATATCAGGGAAGGCATGAATTCATGCTGACCAAATCTGCTGTTAGTCGGCAGTGGCAGCAGCGACTGAGGTGAGTCCGGGGCGAGGGTGAGATCGGGCTGTACCGGGCGGGTTCCGTACTCAGGGCCACCCGATCAGCAGCCCCGAGTCCCGTCCGGACCCGGAAGTTCCCGGCAACGAATCAGGCGAGGAGGGGGCGTAGCCAGAGGCACCGCGGGAGACTTGAAGGGACCCTGGGGAGCGCGAGCGACCCGGAGCGCGCAAACAGGGGCGGGGCAGTTTGCGCGGGCAGGGCAAGCAGGGTAGCCAGGCAGGAAGGTGCGGTCTCCCTCCCATCGGGGCAAGAGGACAGTCCAGGAATGGTGTCCACTCGGCGGGGTCCTAAGTCCTCTGCAGGTGCCAGAAAGGACATGGCAACCCAAACGGACCTGCTGTGGAAGCATGCAGAGGTGCAGGTGTCAGGCTGCAGGGAGTGCCAGAGCCTGGCCCTGGCACTCAAGGGTAACGGAGACGTCGCCTGTGTGAGGTGTGAACAGGTCGATGACCTGATCTCCTTGGTGGCACAACTCAAGGAGGAGGTGGAAAGGTTAAGGAGTACAAGAGCATCCCAGGAAGAGGTTGGCGGGCAGTGCTGTTCCCTGCCTGCCCTGGAGAAAATGGATGGGCCTAATGCTCCCCGGGAAGTGGAGGATCCTCTTCCTCCTCCACAAGGAGCAGGAGGAGACCTAGGGGATGGGGGGGAATGGAGGCAGGTCCCTGCTAGGGGTGGCAGGCGAATCCCATCCCGACCTTCCTCCCCTCCCTGCATCCCCCTGAAGAATAGGTATGAGGTGCTGGAGCCTGAGCATTTTCCTGAGCGTCAGGAAGACACGAATCTAGGTGAAAGACCTTCTACGGGGCTACGTAAACAGAAGCAACCAAGTAGGAGGGTTGCAACCAGCTCCAAAAAGGAGAAAAGAAAAGTAATTGTTATAGGTGACTCCCTGCTAAGGGGAACGGAGGGCCCCATATGCAGGCCAGACCCAACTCACAGGGAAGTCTGCTGCCTCCCTGGGGCTCGGGTAAGGGATGTTGCCAGGAGGCTTCCTGAACTGGTGAGGCCCTCTGACTACTACCCACTATTAGTATTCCAGATGGGTAGGGATGAGATTGAAGAGAGAAGTCCCAGGGCTATCAAAAGGGACTTCAGGGCCCTGGGGCGTTTGGTAAAGGGGGTAGGTGCACAGGTTATATTCTCCTCAATTCCTTCGGTGTTAGGTGAAAATAGGGAAAGGACTATGAAAACACAACAGATTAATACGTGGCTAAGAGACTGGTGCCGTAGGTGGGATTTTGGGTTCATTGACCACGGGGTGGCTTTCATGGCACTGGGCCTGCTTATGCCGGATGGGGAACAGCTGAGTCAGAAGGGAAAAGGGTTATGGCCCAGAAGTTGGCAGGGCTGGTCAAGAGGTCTTTAAACTAGGTTCGATGAGGGAGGGGGATAACACTAAGGCAACTGCAAATGAACCTAGGGGCGACAGCCCTGTGTCAGGGGCAAGGCCGCTAGCCCAGCTGAAGTGCATTTACACCAATGCACGCAGTATGGGCAACAAACAGGAAGAGCTAGAAGCCACCGTACAGCAGGAAGGTTATGATGCGGTTGCCATCACAGAAATGTGGTGGGATGACTCTCATGACTGGAGTGCTGCTATGGATGGCTATAAGTTCTTTAAGAGGGACAGACGAAGCAGGAGAGGCGGTGGGGTAGCGCTGTATGTTAGGGAGTGTTTGGACTGTGTCGAAATTGAGGAAGACGATGAGGATGACAAGGTTGAATGTCTATGGGTAAAGATCAGGGGGAAGGTCGGCAGGGCAGACATTACGGTGGGAGTCTGTTATAGACCACCCAACCAGGATGAGCAGGCGGACGAGGCGTTTTACAAGCGGCTGTCAGAAGCCGCCCGCTCGCCGGCACTTGTACTCGTAGGTGACTTCAACTTGCCGGATGTCTGCTGGAAATACAACATGGCAGAGAGGAAGCAATCTAGGAGGTTCCTCGAATGTGTGGAGGACAACTTCCTCATGCAAGTGGTAAACGAGCCCACTAGAGGAGGGGCCCTGCTTGACCTGTTGTTTGTGAACAGAGAAGGACTAGTGGGAGGTGTGAGGGTCGGTGGCCATCTTGGGGATAGTGACCATGAAATGTTAGTTTTCGATAGTGGGGGAAGTAAGGAGGGGCAAAAGCAGAACTTCTGCCTTAGATTTCCGGCATGCTGACTTTAGCCGGTTTAAGAGGCTGGTGGACAGAGTCCCTTGGGAGTCGGTCCTGAAGGGCAAAGGAGTCCAGGAAGGCTGGACGTGCTTTAAAAAGGAATTGCTAAATATTCAGGAGCAGGCTGTCCCGGTGTGTAGGAAGACAAGCCGTCGGGGGAAAAAGACCGGCCTGGTTAAACAGAGAACTTAGGCTAGAACTTAAGGAAAAAAAGAGAGCCTATTTGCTCTGGAAGAAGGGTCGGGTAACTTGGGAGGTGTATAGGGATGTTGCCAGGTCGTGTAGGGAGAAGATTAGAAGGGCCAAAGCTCAATTAGAGCTTGATTTGGCTGCTACGGTCAAAGATAACAAAAAAAGCTTTTACAAATACATCAACAGCAAAAGGAGGGTCAAGGAGAGCCTTCACCACTTGCTGAATGAGGAGGGTAGTGTAGTGTCAGGGGATGAGGAAAAGGCAGAGGTGCTCAATGCCTTCTTTGCCTCGGTCTTTAATGTCAAGACCGGTTGTCCTCAGGAGACTCAGCCCCCAGAGCCTGAAGTTAGGGACGGGGGGCTGTGTGAACCTCCCATGATCCAGGAGGAGACGGTTAGTGACCTGCTGTGCCAGTTGGACACCCACAAGGCTATGGGCCTGGATGGGATTCACCCCAGAGTAATGAAGGAACTGGCAAATGAACTTGTCAAACTACTCTCTATTATCTACCGGCAGTCCTGGTTAACGGGAGAAGTTCCAGCTGACTGGAAATTAGCAAATGTAACACCCATCTACAAGAAGGGCCGGACGGATGATCCAGGGAACTATAGGCCTGTCAGCCTGACCTCGGTGCCAGGCAAGGTGATGGAACAGATCATCCTGAGTGCCATTACACGGCACATGCAGGACAATCGGGCCATCGGGGCCAGCCAACATGGATTCATGAAAGGCAGGTCCTGCTCGACCAACCTGGTCTCCTTCTATGACCAAGTGACCTGCTTAGTAGATGAGGGCAGGGCTGTGGATGTAGTCTATCTAGACTTCAGTAAGGCATTCGACACTGTCTCCCACAGCATCCTCCTAGACAAACTGGCTGCCTGGGGCTTGGATGGGTGGACTCTTAAATAGGTTAAAAACTGGCTGGATGGCCGAGCCCAGAGAGTGGTGGTGAATGGGGCAAAGTCCAGCTGGCGGCCGGTCACTAGCGGTGTTCCCCGGGGCTCAGTTCTGGGGCCGGTGCTGCTCAATATCTTTATAGATGATCTAGATGTAGGGATTGAGTGCACCCTCAGCAAATTTGCAGATGACACCAAGCTGGGTGGGAGTGTCGATCTGCTGGAGGGCAGGAAGGCCCTACAGAGGGATCTGGACAGGTTAGATAGATGGGCCGAGACCAACGGCATGAGGTTCAACAAGAACAAGTGCCGGGTCTTACACTTTGGCCACAACAACCCCATGCAGCTCTACAGGCTGGGGGAAGAGTGGTTAGAAAGCGGCCCGGTGGAAAGAGACCTGGGGGTGCTGATCGACAGCCGGCTAAACATGAGCCAGCAGTGTGCCCAGGTGGCCAAGAAGGCCAATGGCATCCTGGCCTCTATTAGGAATAGTGTAGCCAGCCGGTCTAGGGAAGTGATCGTCCCTCTGTACTCGGCACTGGTGAGGCCGCACCTTGAGTACTGTGTCCAGTTCTGGGCCCCGCACTTCAAGAAAGATGTTGAGGTGTTGGAGCGAGTCCAGAGGAGGGCGACCAGGCTGGTGAAGGGTCTGGAGGGTCTGACCTGCGAGGAACGGCTGAGGGAGCTGGGGTTGTTTAGCCTGGAGAAGAGGAGGCTCAGAGGTGACCTTATTGTAGTCTACAACTACCTGAAGGGAGGTTGTAGTCAAGTGGGAGTCGGCCTCTTCTCTCAGGCAACTAGCAATAGGACAAGAGGACATAGCCTCAAGCTTCGCCAGGGGAGGTTCAGGTTGGACATTAGGAAGCATTTCTTCTCAGAAAGGGTCATTAGACATTGGAATGGGCTGCCCAGGGAGGTGGTGGAGTCACCATCTCTGGATGTGTTTAAGAAAAGACTGGACATGGCACTTAGTGCCATGGTCTAGTTGACATGGTGGTGTCAGGGCAATGGTTGGACTCGATGATCCCTGAGGTCTCTTCCAACCTGGTTGATTCTGTGATTCAGTATGGGTTCGTTTAGTAGCTGCCCTGGCTTCCTTCCTTGTTCAAGTAACAAGTGATAGGACAAGAGGACATGGCCTCAGGTTGTGTCAGGGGAGGTTTAGATTGGATATGAGGAAAAATTTCTTCACCAAAGGGGTTGTCAAGCATTGGAACAGGCTGCCCAGGGAAGTGGTGGAGTCACCATCCCTGGAGGTATTTAAAAGCCATGTAGATGTGGTGCTTAGGGACATGGTTTAGTGGTGGGCTTGGCAGTCCTGGGTTAATGGTTGGACTTGATGATCTTAAAGGTCTTTTCCAACTTGAATGATTCTATGTTCTTACCTCTGGACAAAGCAGAACCCAAGGAGATTCATTCTGCCCCAGTTTGAGGATTTTGTGTATTAACTCAAATTGAACTGATGATTAGGCAAGACTTATCCTCCCTTTTATGGTATCATTTACATTTCAGTGTGCACATCAGCATAATGATAATGCAGTGCGTTCTCCAGAAAATAACCATTGGAGCTGCTGGTATTAGCAGGAGAAAGGGTTTAGCTGTAGGCAAGACAGATTTTATAAGAATAGGGTGAGGGGTCATGTTTAGAACAGCTCCAGACTCCTTTTTTAAACAAAGTATATTTTGAATAGAGATAAATAGTTTTTACCCTGTTCTCCTATGACAGACTAAGTTCGCAGAACTACCAGTATTTCCAACTGACGTTGTATCCTCAAACCAAAGTACTTGAAACACCTATATAAAAAAATGAGAACTACGAGAAATTGTTATCACTTCCCACTTTAAATATTGGATACAAAGACAGAGTGGCTTGCTACCAGGCAGCAGGAAACATTTTGCTGTTCTTTCCTCTAAAAACTAGAATAGTGATCCTTTTATTTGTTTATGTCCCCTTTCCATTGTCTCCCTCTTTCTATGGGACTCCATAGTTCTACTTCTTCAAACATGGGAGAATGCAAAACAGAATCACACAATCACAGAATCAACCAGGTTGGAAGAGACCTCAGGGATCATTGAGTCCAACCATTGCCCTGACACCACCATGTCAACTAGACCATGGCACTAAGTGCCATGTCCAGTCTTTTCTTAAACATCTCCAGAGATGGTGACTCCACCACCTCCCTGGGCAGCCCATTCCAATGTCTAATAACCCTTTCTGAGAAGAAATTCTTCCTAATGTCCAACCTGAACCTCCCCTGGCAAAGCTTGAGGCTGTGTCCTCTTGTCCTATCGCTAGTTGCCTGGGAGAAGAGGCCGACTCCCACTTCACTACAACCTCCCTTCAGGTAGTTGTAGACTACAATAAGGTCACCTCTGAGCCTCCTCTTCTCCAGGCTAAACAACCCCAGCTCCCTCAGCCGTTCCTCATAGGTCAGACCCTCCAGACCCTTCACCAGCTTGGTCGCCCTCCTCTGTACTCACTCCAACACCTCAACATCTTTCTTGAAGTGCGGGGCCCAGAACTGGACACAGTACTCAAGGTGCGGCCTCACCAGTGCCGAGTACAGAGGGACAATCACTTCCCTAGACCGGCTGGCTACACTATTCCTAATAGAGGCCAGGATGCCATTGGCCTTCTTGGCCACCTGGGCACACTGCTGGCTCATGTTTAGCCGGCTGTCGATCAGCACCCCCAGGTCTCTTTCCACCGGGCCGCTTTCTAACCACTCTTCCCCCAGCCTGTAGCGCTGCATGGGGTTGTTGTGGCCAAAGTGTAAGACCCGGCACTTGTTCTTGTTGAACCTCATGCCGTTGGTCTCGGCCCATCTATCTAACCTGTCCAGATCCCTCTGTAGGGCCTTCCTACCCTCCAGCAGATCGACACGCCCACCCAGCTTGGTGTCATCTGCAAATTTGCTGAGGGTGCACTCAATCCCTACGTCTAGATCATCTATAAAGATATTGAACAGCACCGGCCCCAGAACTGAGCCCTGGGGAACACCGCTAGTGACCGGCCGCCAGTTGGACTTTGCCCCATTCACCACCACTCTCTGGGCTCGGCCATCCAGCCAGTTTTTAACCTATTTAAGAGTCCACCCATCCAAGCCCCAGGCAGCCAGTTTGTCTAGGACCTGAGGTATGTGGCCACAGCAGGACACCACAGGTCCTCCAGCCTATCTCCCTTTGCCCCCTGCTTCCTTGAGTCCCTGCACAGAGTTCAGGCTGTTTGAGGGCATGTGTTCTCCTCACAGGGGGTTGGGTTTCATTAGGGATGTAGACCACACCATCTCTAGCACTGCATTCCAGCATGGAGGAGGGTTCCCAGTTCAGACCCAAGCAGGTTCCTAGTCAACAGGACCTTTCTCTGTGCTCTATCCTCACATCACCTCCTGCCTCTCAAATGTGTTCACCATCTTGAGCATGGGAGAGTCAGAACTGGGCTGCTCAAACTGTCAATCCTTTTCCCAGGCAACTTCCAGTATCACTTCACCTAATCAACTAATTAACAGATGGCTTTTTATCCAGCTCAGGAGGTGGCTGTCTGGCTCACACAGTCCATCGTATCTAACATTCCTTCAAGATGCAGTTTCCTTAATGAGGCCATGTCACTGCAACAGAGATAGTGGTGATGACAAGTTCCAGGACTCAGAGAAGAAAGACCACCCTGGCACAATGGGGATGATGGGAACTATCCTGGCTCTGCTGGAGATGGGTTCTCATGGGAGATGCTGATGTTTTACCCATTATTTGTGAAACTACATGGAATGCTAACATGGCAGATGATGCTATCCATTGTCTCACCACAGAAGTACTATCAGAAGGAACATGGGAATCGCTTATTTTTCATTTGAACACAATGTGGGATTACAAAAGAAGGGTTGCCCTGAGACACATGAATTGTAGATCAGGTTAAGCAATGTGCAGCATTATGTCTGCTTCACAACTTAAAGGCTCGGGACATGCAACCCAGGTATCACATCACAACAAGCTATTGGGCATCAGCTGAGCTGCAGTAACCATTTGTGTGAGTTCCCTTGGACCATGTCAGTGAAAGCTATCTTAAACTCCTAAGCCAAATTACACCATTTTACACTTGGCTTACCATGGAAGTTTAAGATAAGTTTAATTATTTTGCACTTGCTGTGGACTAAGAGCACATACACAGACAGTAACTGTGACTCAGCTGCTGCCCAGTTACTTGTTACGACGCAGTATCTTAACCATACATCTAAAATCTTAATTTAAAGCTAAAAAACCCCATGTAGGATGATGACAAACTGTAGGTGCAATTTAGATGATAAGTCATTGTCCTGGAAAGGAAAGGTGGTTAATCAAAAGGTACATAAATACAGAGAAAAAAAGCCTGGAGGGTAATGAAGTTATAAGGAAATATCAATGGACCGGGGAAGTTTTCCACAAATATTAACTTCAGCTGATGGACACTCATCTTCCAGGCTTCATTCACAGCCAGGACAAACAAAACCTGTGCAACTTTCCCACTTCATATCGGACACAGCTGAGCAAGACTAGCATCCCTGCATGAAAGCTGGCCTTTGCAGTCACAGTCCAGCATATTTCACTTTTTATAACTTGCAATCCAGAAACAGATTTTTCTTTTATATTCAGCTTTGCTTTCTCTCAGGAACCAGAGCCTAAAGATGAAACTTCACTCTACATTGTTTCCATCAGTTATTTGAGCAAGAACCTCAGTCCAGAGTTCATGGACTCCTTGTCTTCCAGTGACAGCATTTGCAGACCCTCCTCTTCTGTCCAATTATAAGACAATCCACCTTACAGAAAAAAACAAACTCGCCTGAGCGCTCCCAGTCAAAGTTTGTTTTCTTATCTATGCCCTTCCTCTGCTCCCCGTATCCTGCTCCCCTCCCAACCCAACAACTTCTGTGATGCAGCTACACGTTGTAAGGAAAAAAATCTGATGGGTTCTAAAATAAATCACATTTAAATTCATATTAAACAAACATCCTCGGTGATGAGGCACTACTAGCCTGATCCTGAAAAGGGAAGATGGCTTAAGAGCGGCAAATAAGGTCTCAGGAAATCCAAAGCTTTATTTGGTAATTCAGATCTAATATGCTACATGAACATCATCTTGAGTAGGTCAAAGAGATATAGAAGGAAGAAACCAGCTGATATCAGCAACCAGAGCTGCTTTAAGGAATCATGTGGAAAAGAGCCTCTGATAATCCAAGGGAGGATCTTTTGGTGATAGCATGTCTGATTACAATCCCTTTTCACTGCAAAGAGCTTTGGATCCTTTGAAGGACGCTTCAGACAAAATTATACAAAACTTGCATAAATTCTTCCCTTAACTCTATCAGACCCTGCTGTTCAGAGGGTAGTGTCACTTCTCCCCACCTCTGAAGTGCTGTCTGCAATGAAGTTGGTGGTGCAGGAGGAGGAAAAGAGTATGATTCTTCACGTCAGTGGGTTCCTTCCTGAAGAGGCCCTATGGATGTTGTTGACTAGTTCCTTTTCCACATTTGGTGGTGTGGATGCACTCATCTAACTTTAGCCATCTAAGGGACATGATTTGGGATTGTACTTGCCCATAGAGGTCCCCTGAATAACCACCTACCTATATACCCTTGAATAACCACCTACTAACAATATTGTCACACTGTCCAAAGCACTACACTGTTTGGAGAGCTTACATCTGCTGGCAATGGAGAAGTTAATTCTGCCAAGCTACAGCACCACAGATTTCCATGGGAGAGAAAGAACAGAGTTGGAAACACTGAAGTCGCTGTGAATTCATGGCTTATTCCACTGTTAGGGTCTGAGACCTACAAGAAAAGCAGCAAACACAGAAACACAAGCACTTCCCAAAGCAGTCACCACACAAGGTGAAGAGAACCACAGAATCACACAGAATCACAGAATGTTAGGGATTGGAAGGGACCTCAAAAGATCATCTAGTCCAATCCCCCTGCCGGAGCAGGATTGCCTAGACCATATCACACAGGAACGCGTCCAGGCGGGTTTTGAATGTCTCCAGAGAAGGAGACTCCACAACCTCTCTGGGCAGCCTGTTCCAGTGTTCGGTCACCCTCACCGGAAAGAAGTTTTTCCTCATATTTATGTGGAACCTCCTGTGTTCCAGCTTGCACCCATTGCCCCTTGTCCTGTCAAGGGATGTCACTGAGAAGAGCCTGGCTCCATCCTCATGACACTTGCCCTTTACATATTTATAAACATTAATGAGGTCACCCCTCAGTCTCCTCTTCTCTAAGCTAAAGAGACCCAGCTCCCTCAGCCTCTCCTCATAAGGGAGATGTTCCACTCCCTTAATCATCTTTGTGGCTCTGCGCTGGACTCTCTCTAGCAGTTCCCTGTCCTTCTTGAACTGAGGGGCCCAGAACTGGACACAATACTCCAGATGCAGCCTCACCAGGGCAGAGTAGAGGGGGAGGAGAACCTCTCTTGACCTGCTAACCACACCCCTTCTAATACACCCCAGGATGCCATTGGCCTTCTTGGCCACAAGGGCACACTGCTGGCTCATGGTCATCCTGCTGTCCACTAGGACCCCCAGGTCCCTTTCCCCTACGCTGCTCTCCAACAGGTCTGCCCCCAACTTGTACTGGTACATGGGGTTGTTCTTGCCCAGATGCAGGACTCTACACTTGCCCTTGTTATATTTCATTAAGTTTCTCCCCGCCCAACTCTCCAGCCTGTCCAGGTCTCTCTGAATGGCTGCGCAGCCTTCCGGTGTGTCAGCCACTCCTCCCAGTTTTGTGTCATCAGTGAACTTGCTGACAGTGCACTCTATTCCCTCATCCAAGTCATTAATGAATATATTGAATAGTACTGGTCCCAGTACCAACCCTTGAGGGACTCCGCTAGACACAGGCCTCCAACTGGACTCTGTCCCATTGACCACCACTCTCTGGCTTCTTTCCTTCAGCCAGTTCACAATCCACCTCACTACCCGATCATCCAGACCACACTTCCTCAGTTTAGCTGCGAGGATGCTGTGGGAGACCGTGTCAAACGCTTTACTGAAATCGAGATAGACCACATCCACAGCTTTACCATCATCTATCCACCGGGTAACATCCTCATAAAAGGCTATCAAGTTGGTTGAGCATGACTTCCCCTTGGTGAAGCCATGCTGAGTGCCCCTAATGATCCCCCTATCCTTGATGTGCCTAGAGACAGCACCAAGGACAAGTTGTTCCATCACCTTTCCGGGGATGGAGGTGAGGCTGACCGGTCTACAGTTACCCGGGTTCTCCTTCTTGCCCTTTTTGAAGACTGGAGTGACATTCGCTTTCCTCCAGTCCTCAGGCACCTCTCCCGTTGCCCACGACTTAGTAAAGATGATGGAGAGTGGCCTAGCAATGACTTCCGCCAGCTCCCTCAGCACCCGCGGGTGCATCCCATCAGGGCCCATGGATTTATGGACGTCCAGGTTGCTTAATTGGTCCCTGACCCAGCCCTCATCAACCAAGACAGATTCCTCCTCTATCCTGACTTCTTCTGGGGCCTCAGGGGTCCGGGGCTCCTCAGGACAGCCTCCAGCAGTATAGACAGAGGCAAAGAAGGCATTCAGTAACTCCGCCTTCTTTTTATCCTCTGTCTCCAGGGCCCCCACCTCATTCATCAGTGGGCCTACATTGCCTCTAGTGTTGGCTTTACCTGCAATGTATTTGAAGAAGCCCTTTCTGTTGTCCTTGACCTCTCTTGCAAGGTTTAATTCCAAGGAGGCCTTAGCTTTCCTAGTTGCCTCCCTACATCCTCTGACAACAGACTTATATTCCTCCCAAGTGGCCAGCCCCTCCTTCCATGATCCAAGCAATTTGCTGTTCTGCCTTTCCTTCCTCTTCACCAGGATGAACACAACCTCTCCAGCACTGAAAGCCAAGAACACATGCATGCATGAAATCGAACACGGCACTCACTCACAGAAGATCCTTCTTCTGCCGCCTTGACCAATCTGGATTTTTTCGCCTCCTTCAGGTTTGCATTGCTATCCTGACTCGACAGGCTGAGAGACGAGCCATCCAGGCTCTTTTGCTCACTATCATAGCTCTAGTTGGAAGGCATGTATGAGAGCGTAATGAGATTGAGTGCTCAAGTGTTGTCAGCTGTTCCCATGTGCCTCCAAGAACAACATGAGAAGAAATCCCTGTAGTTCCCCAGGTAGCTTTTTGCTCAGTGTAGCTCAAATAAATGTGACTTGTAATTTACTGCAGGTCATTCATTTATTTCATTGGTAACCTTGACAAGCCATTTTGGATGTGTATTATAATAAAAGAAAATATAATGCACCTAATGGATTTTAATGGTGTAATGTGTCTTTTCTCTGTTACGTGTGTGAGCAATAGCCACAGAAAATCCAAATGGATGGGATGGTGCCAGATTTGCTTATCAGGGCACACACTGTGGTGTCAGACTAATTGACTCTGTACAGGTCAAAGAGCCTAAGAGGGAGAGTATTGTAAAGATGAAGCATCTATTGTATTTGAGGAGTTAGTGCAGATGCGTTCAGTGCTGTTGTCCAATAAATGTGAGGCTCTTACCACACAGTCATGTAATTAAAAAAAAAAGTTATTAGCTTTTCCTCATTATGAACTAATATGAGCAACAGGGTAAGTGTGACCACAAGAATTCATAGCATTGCGTGCTGCAGTTTTATGAGGGAGCATATGGCAGTACTCATCCATGGTGTAACTCTTCTTGCATCCATTCTGTTGTATTTAGGATGAGTCTGGCCCAATTTCATTGATGATAATTTTAGTGGTAACCATCAATTAAAATGTCACTGTATTTTGCAAAGTGGACTCCTTAAATACAATGGACTTATAATCAGTTGCTTTTTTTATGCCTTTCTGTATAGAAGCAAGGGAGGTCTATTTATCTTGTTTGCTAATTTTAATTAGTGTATGTACCTTGAATTCCAATTAGCTATATTAGCCTGATAAAGCAACAGAGAATGTGCAAGTAGAAAGGGCATTTCACTAAAAACCATGCAATGCTTTGAGTGGCAGCAAAGAAACTAGATTTTTTTTATGTTTGGCATTGGTGGAAGAAGTTGCTGAAAAGATAAACCCGTCCAGTCCAATAAGGATGAAGTCAAAGGACCCAATATTTTGGCTCGAGGACTTTGAATAGTGGGATCCATAACTAACCTACTTTGTGGGCACAGCAAGGAGAGCAGCAGGGAAGTATACACTCGTGTGCATCAGCAAGGTACTTTGACTCTCAGCTGAAGAGTTTCACTTAGACTCCTAGATTTTCCTGTTGAAATTGCAAATTACAGAGCTAGTGATACTGGGCTGAGAGTGGCCCTACTTTCAGCACTTGTCTGAAAATCACTAATTCATTTTGGACAACTTAAGAAGTGTAAGTCCCTAATGACCTGTCTTGGACTTCAACCAGATATTCAATCATTTTATATTTATTAGTAGCAGTGGGTTAGGATCACAGCTTTGAGCCATAACCGTACCTGTTCATAAAGCGTACGCTCTATCTTTTTGTCCTCTTTCTTTTTAGAGAGCCAGTGTTCACACAGGAAAATGAACGACTCCTCTGTGGTCTCATCCAGGATCTCTACTTTTTCCAGGAACCAGTCGGGACTGAACATGCTATTGTCATGACAAATCTTGATCTTGTACAAAATGCCAAGGTCCACAGTCTGTACAGTAAACAGAATCACAGAATCAACCAGGTTGGAAGAGACCTCAGGGATCATCGAGTCCAACCGTTGCCCTGACACCACCCTGTCAACTAGACCATGGCACTAAGTGCCATGTCCAGTCTTTTCTTAAACACATCCAGAGATGGTGACTCCACCACCTCCCTGGGCAGCCCATTCCAATGTCTAATGACCCTTTCTGAGAAGAAATTCTTCCTAATGTCCAACCTGAACCTCCCCTGGCAAAGCTTGAGGCTGTGCCCTCTTGTCCTATCGCTAGTTGCCCGGGAGAAGAGGCCGACTCCCACTTGACTACAACCTCCCTTCAGGTAGTTGTAGACTACAATAAGGTCACCTCTGAGCCTCCTCTTCTCCAGGCTAAACAACCCCAGCTCCCTCAGCCGTTCCTCGTAGCTCAGACCCTCCAGACCCTTCACCAGCTTGGTCGCCCTCCTCTGGACTTGCTCCAACACCTCAACATCTTTCTTGAAGTGCGGGGCCTTCAAACGTATCCTCCTGCAAAGTGTTCAATAGCAGTTGCTTCTGTTAACGGGCTCTCAATAGATCATCTACCAGACAAAAGCAAACAGAGACTACAGAGCACAATATGTGTTTAAATTCCGTCTCATATGATGGTGTTTGGTTGAAAGCTTTGTGGCAGTCTATAGAGGCATCTCTGTACGCTAAAACGGTTCTGCAGGGAAGTGTTTTGAAGCCTGCTTTCTGCTATGAGTGGAACTGCACAAAATGTCACTTTTACAACCAATTACAATATTGAAATCCTGGAATTTTACATCCTGGTATTTAAGTCTAAGTAAGGCTTCCCTTTCTAATCCAGTTAGATTGGTATGGGCAATCCAGATAAGACAATCTTTGCCATCATTATATCCGAGTATCACCATATGAGGCTGTGAATATGACTCATGGACTGACCACAGAGTACCACTTTTGGCGTCATTTCATCAAACACAGACGCAGTTTACGTCCCATCAGTTTATCATGCTCTGCAGTGAATTACAATATATATTATGTACATGCAAATCAGTTGCACAGAGGCTATGGGAATGAGAGACCTCAGGTTTTGTGTGCTCTCAAATCTGCAGCTAACAGTTCAAGCCAGTTTACACGGACCAAGCTCATAATTTGTCTTTCGGTGACTTCATCTACTCCTTTGCTGCAGTGCCTGTCAGTCATAATACCCAGCTGACAATCCATACAGAGCATTTTAAGAGGTAATGAACGTGGTAAATTGAATCAATCAATTCATCCCTCATAGGAAAACTCAGCCTATAAAGACAGTCATGGACTTGTTAGGTTAAAAACTGCGAAATGGAAAGTGTTATTAACCCGTTGCATTTGTACCTGTCCTCTTTCAAACTTGTTGAAGTTCGCTTCAGATTTTCTGAGTTTTCTCTCTCCTGTATCCCCCAGATCTCCATAGATATTTAGGAAAACATTAGCATCTGTCCCAGCACCATAGATATCTCCAGTGAACACGCTTATCTTGTACATGTGAACTACAGAAAGAAATGGAGATGTGATTTCTGGCCAGGTGAATTATCCAGGCCTATCTTAGATACTGAATTTACCTAATAAAATTGTCCCCAAACTTTCTGCTCATCATTCAGTTCTTGGAGGTTTAAAATCCCACATGCTTTATCCTTCCGGGCTTCTGATAATGCTCCAAAGGTTAGGGAATCATTGGGCTGAAATTTGCTGACTTTCCTTTTTTCCATCTAATCAACGCCTGTGTAATGCTTTGATCACATAGCATGCAGTTAAAAATGCAAAAAAATCTTTATGGTTATTACTGGGTACAATGTTGATAGAGGTGAGGGAAGTCTGCACCTTTTCATACTGAGGCTCAAGGGACATACATCTGAAAACAAGTGATTCCATTTGGTGAATTCTTAATACTCCATCTTCCATAAACAAACTCCAGGGATTCAGATGTGCAATTATTGCCAGAATTAATGGCATGTATCTCTATAAATTCCCCAAACAGAAAGAGAACAGGTTTCTGGGTCCTTTTGCTGAGACAGTATTTAATTAAGGAAGTGTTGGAGCTATACTGTTTAAATACCCTTTCTCTTTAGCTTGCTCGGTGATGATCCAATAAAACTTCATCAAATCTTTAGAAATGTGCTTTACTAAACCTGTTAAATACTCCTATTTTTATTTTTCTACTCTTTTCCCAATTACACAGGGAAAACAAACAGTTACTGAAAGCATCCTCTCCAGGAAAACAAATAGGGACTGTACAAGTCTGATTGCCCTGGTGGCATGCGAGCCTTAGAGAATGCCTCCTTGCAAATCATAGGGTAATACAAATGAGGAAGAAGCACAAGTCTTAGTTGGAATTCTTTGTACATTAACAGCATCAAATAAAATATCTATATTGCCTTTTTTCTTCTGTACCTAGCTTTCCCAGTAAAACAGGGCCTATTCTGCTTAATAGTCCATGAAAGATTTCCATTGATTTCTCTAGGAAATGGAGCATGATGATTCACCAGGCTAGGTGCAATGCCAGGTTTTCTGGTTTGCCTCTTCATATTATGTCCTACAGAATTACAGCTTCATATTTGAGAGGCAACTGCTACATTAGTAATGAAGGAAGTAATGCACATAGTCTAATTAGTCAATGCATCCCTCTTTGGCTTTTGCTTGCCAGTTCAAGAGACCTTCAGAACTGAAATGCATTCTACTATATAAAAGATAATCCTCAGAATACAAGCTGATTTTCCATTGCAGTCATTTACACTGTGTCACTGCCCAAGATGTATGAGGACTCATAGAGATGCAGAAGATATAATTCCCGTCCCAGATATTTTATATCTAAAGCAGGAGTTTCTAACCTTAGCCCTAGCTCCCAGCCAAAAGAAACCTTCAGTTATCCAAAAATCCTATTCCACAGATTGTAAAACTTGTTTTAAGGCTTTGCCTTTAGAAGGAAAAAATGAGTCACCCAGGTTAGTTAACATGTGGTAACTAATGCAAGGTAAAGCAACAGAAGTTAGTAAGTTAAAGAAAATGTCATGCAGGCACCTAGCAGTCATGCCACTTACTAATTGATATTAAAACTGTCTTTGCCTCTACAGGAAAAAAAATCTCACATGAGCTACCATGTAGTTCCTATCAGGAGGAAAGATCACACCTGTCTCTTCTAAGGGCACAGTGCAAAGGCTCCAGCTTTCCCTACAGCAAGGCAGCTCCTCCCTTGGTCATGGAAACAGAATTTGTATAAATTCCACCCTGACAATGGTGCACTGTAAATGTAAATCAGACTCTGAGAGAAACAAAACAGGGAGAGGAATTATTTTCTCTGTTGAATCATCTTGTTGCCAGATGCAAGAACCAAGAATGAAAATGGCAGCTGAATTCAATTTGCTCTTTTCAAGATATAGGAAGGTTCACTACTTCTCTCAAGGGCAGAAGGAGCTCGGGGTGGGAAAAGGAGGTCCTAGAGGAAAAAGAGTTAGGAACAGCTGGGCATATGAGTAACGAGTTTAGGATGAAACTTCAGTTCTTGTTCAGTTGCTTCAGCTACCAGGAGGACCAAACACTGAATGTGAACACTTTATAAGGTGGGCTCAGAGCTGCATAAGAATTTATTCTGCTCCCTAGAGGTACTTTAATGAGGTGAGGGTGGCTGCCTAGAGCCAAATTTTTAGAGGGCGTCCATAGGTACCTGAAGAGCAGCAGGAAAAACAACTTTGGGAGGAAAGAGGAGCATAATGCAGACTGGTAGGGTAGGAAAGGAAGAGGCAGAGTGCACAGGGACAGGTGAAGTTGAGCAAATGGGTAAAGATGTTTACAGAGCCTGGAAGACAAGAACAAGATGGAGGAAATTTGTTAGGCATCAGAGGAGACGTGCAAACTATGTGTGAATGGGTGTCTGTGACAGGTTTATAAACACCCTCCAGGAAAATAATGATATTATTGCTCAGAAGTGCTTCAGGTATAAGAGAGGCCAGAGAACAGGAAGGGAAAGAAATGTGAATGGTCATACCAGCGTCGCATTTGCTTGAACCACACATCTACGTGCTTTCTTCCAAAAAATCAGATGAACAGGTCCCTACCCACTCCTAGGATTACATTACCTTCCAATGGGTCTTCAACTTCTTCTAGCTGCTTGAGTGTCCCATCCTTCGTGAGTTTTTCAGTAAAAATATCAGATGGTACCAGTTCTCTGACAATCTCGCCATCATCTTCAGACTTTGCAAGGCATCTTTCACAAGGAAACGTGACAGTTTCTGAGCCCTGAAGTAAACATGACAGAAATAATTTCTTCAAAACAAAGCGAACACGTTAGCATTTCCCTTTCGAAAATACTCTGACATGCAGGCAAGGATTTTCAACTCATATATGTATGCATGTGTACGTAGATGCAGACCTGAAATAGTATATAGAAATATAGGTCCTCCAGAAAAAGGACACCTGAGGACTCTGAGAAGCACTAAACCTGTAGCAGAGAACAGTATTCCCAATGGCTGTGTGAGATGGGCTGTATGATCCAGCAGATCTCTGCCCTTCCCAGTTTTTGATCTTGCAAATTCCTAATCAGGACTGCACTATTCCTGCTGAAGCCGTGTTTTACTGAGACTCTGCAATCCCTCTTCAATCCTTATTCAGGCAGCATTCTCTTTGAAGTCAGTAGGGGTTTTTTTCTGAGTCAATACTTCAAGATTTTGCCCTATAATTCTGTGACTCAAGCTGGTTTCCAGGCAATTCCTATATGTGCATTAAGAGGAGGAAAACAGTGATTTAATTTTTGAACTTTTGTTTTGACTTCACTTTGGTGGAAACAAATATGATTTCTATCATCAAACAAACAAAAACAATAGAACATGTGTTTTCCACTTGGTAAACAAAATTAATCCCAGACGTTAAGAACAGACTCCTGTAAGGCCTCTAAGATAGCAAGAGGCAGGCGGCTTTCTGTGTGCTAGACACCCCAGGCTATGCCTCCATAAAGAAAGGGGCATGAGCCATCATGCAACTTGCAGAGCCACAAGTCTGAACAGAAAACAAAAGTTAGTTTTAATCTCACAGTAACTAAATAAAGGAAGAAAAAATGGCCCTTTCCTTAATGACAACTTCAGCATTTCTCTCCTAAGTAGCACAGGGGCTTTCTGTTGTTTCCAGCACTCTGTGCCACCACTTTCATGTATAACGTATATATGAATACTGCCCACCTTAATTACTCTCATGTAATTATTTATCAAACCAATACAGGGTCCTTTCTTCACTATTTTTATTATTTAAACACTAAAATATTAATACATAATAAAAGAAGGGAATAGCTCTCACTGGAGCAATATTGAATACAGTTATCAGTGTATTGAGTCTTGAGCTGCCGAATCCTGCCCTCCCTGACATGGTCACTGGAGAGGAATAGGTTGTGCACCTAAGATCAGAGGTGGACTAAAGTCACTGCTAACCTGGTATGAAAAGGTCATCGTACCACTGCGCACAGATCCCAGACAAGTTGACTTGCAGGAGCTGAACCCTCCAAGGGGCTTGTGTGATCAAGTGTCTTGAGTCTGCAGCAGAGCCATCCTTTGAACCCACACAGCCCAAACCTTCTTTATGTCAATAAAACACCATTTCTCCTCCTTTCTGCCACTCCCTGCAGTGCTGCTGTTTAACCCCAGGCTTGCAATGTTTAACTCCATAAGGCGGTTTAGAGCATGGCTTGTACAAAATGGTGTCAAACAAAACCAGCAGCACTTTAGATGATTTCAAATATTTTACTTTCAAGTGTTATTTGAGCTGTACAAGCAAAATACAGCACCTAATGACTGGCTACAGCACTACTTCTGCCTCCTCATTTTTGCACTGGCTGTCTGACCACATAACCTGTATTATCTCGCTGTATGCTGAGCTGATGAACAGTACTTATCTGCTCACCTACAGTCTGGGAAGAGAGGGCTTTCCACAACGATGCTTCAGTGCTGAAACTCTCTCCTCCTGGTAGAGATCCCACTTCAGTCATGTCTCTCACTGAAGCTTTTAACTGCTCCTAAACATTGATAATGTTGGCTGTACATGCCATTGATATGAACACTGTTCATTTGGTAATAAGATATCTAGGGACTTGAGTGCCTGCACAGTGGGGCATAATTTGCAGTTACTGCAAGAGTTAATTGTATCATTATTGTTAATCACCATGTCATTGCCACAGTTTTTATTGGAGTTTCCTTGTTAGTGATTGCATTAATATTTAAGTGACATAAAGTGCAGTTTTATGTTACCCACGATAAAATCCTCTTGCAGCTCCGAACAAAATTTGTTTCATTAGAGTCTGAGTCTGGCCCTAAGCTAGAGGCAAGGTATGATAGTGTGCTAAAAGTCAGTGCTTTGCCCTTCTCCAAGTTGTAACAAATGAAATATAGTTGTCAGATATAATTGGCATGCCAAGACAGAGTTTTATGGGCATGCAGCAATCCTAGTTTCCTATCCAAGTGCTTTCAATTTAATCTGAAAAGATACTGAACTCATTTTTCTTTTGCAGCATTACACATACATCTAGACACATCTTAGCAGTCTAATCAGGTAGCACAGCTTTTAGAAGCGTTGGCAGCGTATTGCTATCCTGTGGCAGGTCATAATATCCTGCGGCTGATCAGCGGCACCATGCAGTGCTCTGCTTCTTTTTCCCATGTCATAATCAAAAGATCAGCAGAACTGTAAATCTCTCCATTTTTAAGTTGTTCATGGTTTTTCTCCCTTCCTCCACCTTCCCAGGTTTCTCACCATCTGTTCTTCAAAGCTGCTGTAATGACTGCAGAGACGTGCAGCCCCGAGCCCCTTTCTGGGCTAATGGAAGAGCAACCAACATGGAGCTCTTGGGAGCTTCTCAAAGTGCTCAGTCAACCGTAGGTGTTGAAAGAGGCAGTCCAGGAATCTTTTTTTTCCTTTGGTTTCCATATCTTTGTGCATCCCCCTCTTCATTAGCCTATGACTAATAACAATATCTCCAAAAACAATGTCATCTTGTTCATTAACCGAATGAAGCTGTACAAGGCAGGGGTTAGTCAATACACAGATAGAGGGTCTGATAATAACAGACTGACAAAAAGGTGATCATGAGAAACAAACAACGGGTATTGGCTTTTGAAGAAGCTTGTACAGGAGGATACAGGCTTGAGCATGATGAGGAAGGTTCAAGGCAGACCTTTGAATTGATCGTGAGGCAAAGAGAGTAAAACATGTCCTGGAAATTTTGAAGGAGGAAGCAAGATGAGAAGTAGGTTCACCATAACTGAGCAAGCCGTGTTTACACCAACACTTGATATTAGAAGTCACTTCAGGATGGGCCAGACCTGAGCCTGGAGGTGGAGATGAAAGCTAACATCCCTTTGGAATAAGGGAAGAAAGGACAAGACAGAGGAGAGAGCCCAGGTGTTCCCAAACACAGCTACTGCTTCAATTCTGAACTGGTCCTGAAGTGGTGATTTTCTTCTGAATTTCCCTGCAGCCAGACTCATTCCTGTTCCCACAGCTAGCATCTGAAAGCAGGGCCAAGGAACAGTTTCTTATATGGACAAGATCAAGATGACCAATTTGGCTGCACTGCCTTAATCCTGTTGACATGAGCAACCAAAAGTTCTAGGATTTAACTTGATGGTTTTTATGAGTGATTCAGAGACTTGCACTGATAGGCATTTTGCTTGTCTTAATTGTACTGGCTTCCTGCATTTATTCTTCCATAATTAAGGGACTGATGAAATTCTTGTCCATGTTTAGCAACAATACTATTTATTTTAAAATTGTACACCCACTTCCCACTTCCTTCCCTGTGATTGTTCAAAACAAAACTACACATGAAAATATGAAGCTTTGGCCTCTCATGTCACCCAAAACCATCATTATCTAAGTTAGCCTTGGGCTAACATTTGAAGAATAAAACATGGTAATACATGTTTGTCGTCCCCAGATGCCCAAGCTCTAGCAAGTTCATCAGTGTGCATTGCTCTTTAGGGAGTCATTTTTCACTGTTAATCATGCTTTGTATACAGAAGATGCGTTTCGGGAAATGGAAGCGGCTGCTAATGGAAACATATTGCAGAGTGCTGTGTTTCGCAGCCTACCTTTCCATTTGGCAAGAGTCTCCAAATTGCCACATGGTCCAAATGCCATCCGGAGTTCAATCCTCCACCCTTGTGTCCTATGCGAATCTTTTCAATAATGTCACCAACATCCTTCAGCTACAGAAAAAAAAAGAAAAAAAAAGAGGAAGATTATGGCATGAACAACAGGTGACTTTTGAGACACTACTTCTTTAGCTTATTTCCTATTTTTCCAGTCTGCATGAAGTCCCAGGGGAGCAAATATAAGCGTTGATGCCAATTATGCCCTAACTTGCATTTTAGCTGAAGAGTTTCCCTGAACTTCTGTTCCAAAAATGGAGACAATCTCGCTCTACACAGATTACTCACTGTATGAGATAGGTTTGGCTGTACAGCAGCAATCCTGCATCTCAGGCTTCTCTGTTTGAGTGGGAATGAAGGTAACTTTTTAGAAATTGCAATGCTGCTGCATCTTAAATTGTTCTTTTTATATTCCTTTCATTTTTAAACACTTATGTGCACTCTTATAACACTGGAAGAATAGCTTTGAGGTCAAAGTACAATATTAACATCTGGCATTTTATATTATCTCTCTCCTGTTCCACCACAGAATCCCAATGCCATTCTGAGCAAGTCAACAGGACCACTATCTTATGAAGTCAGGTCGGTACTGGGACCAGTACTATTCAATATATTCATTAATGACTTGGATGAGGGAATAGAGTGCACTGTCAGCAAGTTCGCTGATGACACAAAACTGGGAGGAGTGGCTGACACAACGGAAGGCTGCGCAGCCATTCAGAGAGACCTGGACAGGCTGGAGAGTTGGGCGGGGAGAAATTTAATGAAATATAACAAGGGCAAGTGTAGAGTCCTGCATCTGGGCAAGAACAACCCCATGTACCAGTACAAGTTGGGGGCAGACCTGTTGGAGAGCAGCGTAGGGGAAAGGGACCTGGGGGTCCTAGTGGACAACAGGATGACCATGAGCCAGCAGTGTGCCCTTGTGGCCAAGAAGGCCAATGGCATCCTGGGGTGTATTAGAAGGGGTGTGGTCAGCAGGTCAAGAGAGGTTCTCCTCCCCCTCTACTCTGCCCTGGTGAGGCTGCATCTGGAATATTGTGTCCAGTTCTGGGCCCCTCAGTTCAAGAAGGACAGGGAACTGCTAGAGAGAGTCCAGCGCAGAGCCACAAAGATGATTAAGGGAGTGGAACATCTCCCTTATGAGGAGAGGCTGAGGGAGCTGGGTCTCTTTAGCTTGGAGAAGAGGAGACTGAGGGGTGACCTCATTAATGTTTATAAATATGTAAAGGGCAAGTGTCATGAGGATGGAGCCAGGCTCTTCTCAGTGACATCCCTTGACAGGACAAGGGGCAATGCGTGCAAGCTGGAACACAGGAGGTTCCACATAAATATGAGGAAAAACTTCTTTACGGTGAGGGTGACCGAACACTGGAACAGGCTGCCCAGAGAGGTTGTGGAGTCTCCTTCTCTGGAGACATTCAAAACCCACCTGGACGCGTTCTTGTGTGATATGGTCTAGGCAATCCTGCTCCGGCAGGGGGATTGGACTAGATGATCTTTTGAGGTCCCTTCCAATCCCTAACATTCTGTGAAGTGGTTACTGGTTTTTTATGCCTTGCCTTACCACTTGAATAATTTGTTACTAGTTCGTTACTTTTAAGTCACATCCCTTCCGAAGGCTTGAACAGGAAAAATTATATCTGCTCCTAAGTAATAGCTTTTTGTTATTTCAGTGCAAGCTTTTGTATAGTTGGCCTTTAAAAAAACAAGGCTGGCTGCAAATCACCTTTGCATGCAGGAGAAGCACACTGAGCTGTCTTTCTGTCCATAGGGACTTGGAGTCTTTTTTTCTTGGAAACATGAGAAAACTGAACATCTCTATTTGCACCACTGGAGACTATTCCCTTCTTCTCTTCCCAGCTGACAGAGTTGCCCCATACTGAAGAAAAGACATCAGCAATTTTAGGAGACTCCTCGACCTAATAAGACTGACTGCACTACTCAAGGAGTTCACACTCTGAACAAACTGGATTTTTCACCAGCACTGCCCTGACTTTAGACAGCATAAGCATCAATTGCAAAATAATTAAATGATCCAAACTCATTTCTAAAACTCATGCATGCACACAAGTATACATTAGAAGAAAATTATTTTCTTCCTCCTTTGTCCTGTCCAAATATTCAACTTTCAATGAGGCTTTTAATCAATACACAGCAATAAAGTGATGCTTGACCAGTAAAGATTCATGTTAAAGAAGAAGTGGTCTTTACTTTGCTGCATGCATCTCCAACAAATCATTACTTGGGAGCATATCTGTGATCAGTCTCTAATCTTTTTTGCCTCTTTTGTAAAATACAAAATTTAGGGGCGGTTAAAAACACCAAAACAAACAGGCAATTCTCAGTTTGTGTTTCCTGAGATCCCCAAATTGTTTTTAAGGTGTGTTGAACTCCAAATTATGGCTCTACACAAGTAGGTGAAAGAAGAATATATTTTGCTTCATCATCATCTCCTGCAGCAAGAGGAACTGGTGAAGAGAGAATGAAGTTTGGGGACAGGTTAATATGATCTTATAAATCAGGAGAACAAACTGCATTTTCACTCACTTCATCTAAGAAAAGTACTGATGTTTCAGATTCTACCAAACCTAAAATAAATCTTATGGAATAAAGAAATAACAATAATAGTTTAAGATTTATACATATGGGTTAATGCAACCTCTATTATGAAAAAACTGCGCAGAAATTCCACCAAAATAAGTCTTATTCTTTGTTTTTAAGGAATCACACTGGGGATTTATTTTATGATTCATGCCATATAACAACAGTGTGGACTGGAAGCATTTTAACTTGTTAGAAAGTTTGGTTTAAGATTTGTCTTCAATTATTTTACAAAAACAAACCAAACTCAAAACAGAGAGAGGTTGTGCGGTCCTCTACAAAGTCAGCGTTGGTGTTGCATCCAGGGAGGGAAGGTGAGGACATGAAGCAGTACCAAAAGCATAGGCCAGAGCAGGACTGCCTATGTTTTTGCCTATCACAAATTCTCAGCAACAACAATATATTATGAATAGGAATTGCTGAATACTGTAGATGTAAATGAGCTCACTCATTTATGTGCACTGGTTTAGTATTTGTGTACAGTTGTGCAAACACTGCAGGAAATATTTGATAAGACCTTTCAAAAAGTTAGCCTCAGGTATTCAAAAATCACGGTGTCTGCAGCAAAGTAACACTCTCTGTCTGAGGATACAGCGAAACAGAGCATGATGCTTAGGTTGCCATAGAGTTAGAAAAGATGAAAAGACCGTCCACCCCCAAATGAAGTGCTACGTAAGTAGTGAGCACCATGGACCAGATCCTTCAACATAACCTGCTGAAACAGGAACATGAAAGGGTGCACAGGGACCTTAAACGCAAGGCAGCTAGTTTCAGCGATACCGCAAGCATTTGTTTCCTGTTACCTTTCAAAGTATTGCAAACTGCAAGAGAAAGCAAATATGCAAGCAAATAAGAGTGATAAGGAGAGGTACATGGCATGATAAGGATAGATCCGGCATGCATGGAGACTGACACCCTCTCTTTACCAAGTATGGTCTAGGAAATCACAGAATCACAGAAGCAACCAGGTTGGAAGAGATCTCTGGGATCATCGAGTCCAACCATTGCCCTGACACCACCATGTCAACTAGACCATGGCACTAAGTGCCATGTCCAGTCTTTTCTTAAACACATCCAGAGATGGTGACTCCACCACCTCCCTGGGCAGCCCATTCCAATGTCTAATAACCCTTTCTGAGAAGAAATTCTTCTTAATGTCCAACCTGAACCTCCCCTGGCAAAGCTTGAGGCTGTGTCCTCTTGTCCTATCGCTAGTTGCCCGGGAGAAGAGGCCAACTCCCACTTGACTACAACCTCCCTTCAGGTAGTTGTAGGCTACAATAAGGTCACCTCTGAGCCTCCTCTTCTCCAGGCTAAACAACCCCAGCTCCCTCAGCCGTTCCTCATAGGTCAGACCCTCCAGACCCCTCACCAGCTTGGTCGCCCTCCTCTGGACTCGCTCCAACACCTCAACATCTTTCTTGAAGTGCGGGGCCCAGAACTGGACACAGGATTCAAGGTGCGGCCTCACCAGTGCCGAGTACAGAGGGACGATCACTTCCCTAGACCGGCTGGCTACACTATTCCTAATAGAGGCCAGGATGCCATTGGCCTTCTTGGCCACCTGGGCACACTGCTGGCTCATGTTTAGCCGGCTGTCGATCAGCACCCCCAAGTCTCTTTCCGCCGGGCCGCTTTCTAACCACTCTTCCCCCAGCCTGTAGCGCTGCATGGGGTTGTTGTGGTCAAAGTGTAAGACCCGGCACTTGTTAAATGGAAGATGTAAAGACCTTCCAAAGTGACTCTCTACTTTACCTGGAAGGGCAAGCCTCTGTACCCATGTATTGGTACATCTCGGCTCCATGATAAAATTGCACCAGCCTTTACAAGGCTTAACGTGGCTTTAGGCCCCAGGGACACTGCATGTTGGTACTTTTGAGTTGCTACTAATTGGAGGTCAGTGAGAAAAGAGTTGATCCAGTACGCAGTAAGTCTGTCGCAGAACAGAGTTTTGAACCCACATTCTTCGAGTAAAAGAGCTGAATATCTTTCCCTTAAAGAGGAGAAGTTCCCACTTCACTCCATTTTCTCTTCTTAATCCCCTTAGGGCAAGCTAAGATGAGAGTGAGCATCTTTGATCTTACCTCCACAATGAACTGATTCACCAAGTTCCTTTCAAAATACATCCTTTGCTCTCTCTTGTTGAGGCACAGGGATTTCTGCTGGGTGCAGAACCCATCGCTTCCATAGAGAACAATGAAGACATCTGCATCTGTGCCAGCTCCAAAGATGTCGCTGGTGTAGACCGTGATCTCGTAAGGAATGACTGATTTAGAAAATGGCAGAAAATGAAAACAAACCAACAGAAGTTAGTAAGCAGTATACCAATGCTCCTAAGAACATTTGAATGAATGTTGAAATTAAAATGAAAAAAATGAAATTCAAAAAAGAAAAAATGAAATTAAAAAAATGGATGAAAAGGAATGAAATAAAATCTGGATTAGAAAACTCAACAGTTAAAGAGGACAGGGTAGGAATCACACATTTGTGGTCACTTAGTTATCAAGCTGTTCAGTACTGTGAGAATCCAGAGGAATATCCTTTAACCCTGTAAGGCCAATTGACCTTGATACAGGTTCATTTACTGAGATTTTGGGGTTAATCACATGATCAGAAAGCATTCAGTACACTTATGCCTGTCATCTAAACTTATTGAAACAGGGTTTACTCCAACAGCTCAAGTCTTAAAGCAAAACATGAATGCACAAATTTTGAGCAACTAGGCAGATGGATGAAGTTAAGCCAACTGGAGGCAGTATATAAATATTCAAGAGAGCCTTGTTGGTAAAAAAACTATTATTTTTATTACTAAACAGGTGACAAAAATCAATCATAAGGAAAAGAAATAAAACCCTCTGCTGTCTATTCTGATCTAGTTTTCTCTTAGTACCACTTTCTCCTTAACCCCAAGGCAAACAGGGTAAATTACTACCAGATCAATGGTGAATGCACGACAGTAAGGATCAAGCCCCTAAATGCTTCCTTATTCTCTTCCCTTGGTTTCTCCAGAATGCCCCATGACCCCAAAATCTGATGCCGCCTTTTGTCCTTTTCTATCTTCACAGCTTCTCAGTTCTGAGTCCTGCTGGAGCAGGACTCAGACTTGCTCTGGAATAAGACTGCCCAGAAATAAGACTGGGGCTCTGTTCCTGGCTCTGTTACAGATTAGCTGAATATCCTTAGTCAAGTCACTTCCCACCTCAGTTTCCAAGTTGAGATGGCGTTTATCTCGCAGAGTAAGAGACCTATGTTCAAATGTCAGCACATCAAATAGGTGCATACATCTCCAGATGTAATCACTAAAGTCAGTGGAGTTTGGAGAAAGAATCAGACAAGCAAATGCAGGCATGTTCCTCAGGGTCAGCTGAACCGTTCTCCAAATCCACCATCTGTGAATGACCAAACATCTATTGATGATAATGGGAAATCAGACACTCCACTTTCATGAGAACATGTAAATTCAGGTGTGCCATCTGGGAAACTGTATCCCATCCCTCTCTCTTTTAAATCCTTTGTCCTGGTTTGGCCCAAACCAGGCCAATTAGTCTTAGAGAAACCAAGGTCACTGCTAAATTCCTCACTGCTTACGAGTGAAGAGCCAAAGGGGGGTCGCACCTGCAGGGAGGAGCAGACAGGGCAGGTGACCCAAGATTGACCAACGAGGTATTCCATCCCACACACGTCATTCTCACTTTCCTATTTATCACTAACCCACTGCCTCCTGGAGGTGGGGCCCAGGAGGGAGGGGCCCTCCTGTCTCCCACTGATTGGTACCAGCTTTGCCAATTCTCCAGTTAAAAGCCTGCAGGTGTGATGGCAGGGGGAGCTACTGCATTTTCCCCTCTGCCCATGCTGAGGGGAGCAACTCTGCCTGAGGAGGATTTCCAAGCTCTCAGTCTTGGTTTTGTATATATTTGTATATATTTGATTATTTCTGTTATTATTATTATACTCTTTTTCATTATTATAGTTTATTAAAACTGTTTTAACTTTCCAACCCATAAGTCTCTCTCCCTTTTCCCTTTCCCTTTCCCTTGGGGTGGGGGGGAGGGTTAACAGAGAGCATCTGCCACAGGTTTAATAGCCAGCCCAGCTTTAAACTGTGACAGATTTATTGGCACCCAACGTGGGGCTTGAGAGAACCTCCAACAGGTTGCTCTGATAAGTTTGAATCCTGGCTCTGGTGGGAGGAGACCCAGAGAGCTCAGCTGAGAGAGTAACAGATTTCTTCCTTTGAGATTTACAAGGGGTTGGAAAGTTAAAACAGATAGTGAAGATGGTGATGTCATTTTTGAATGCTGTGTTATCTCATCTTTTTATGGAGTTTCTTTCACAGTTGAGTATTGCAATGATGCCTTACCTGCCGTGGGCACTGTGTTATTGCTTGCTTCTTATGAATGTTTACATGCAGTCTAGCAGTGGGCGCTGGTCGAAATGTATTGTTTTGGTATGGGGTTTGATACTGATTTATGCTGTGATAAACTGGGCAGTTCCTATTCCAATCTCTTATCTCTATGACACAATGATGGGCAGCTTTAATCGCGAATCAGTAGCAGCGACTTCATCTGTACGCTCCAGGCGTCCTTTAGCTGATTCTGTTAATGATTACACTTCCAGTTTTACTTTGGGAAATAGCACCTTCTCCTTTCCTGTCAAGCTGATTCCACTAGATTTTGCGAAATTAGGATGGTGCTGTCTAGGTGGCATGTTTTTATTTTTGGTTGTCCTGAATGTGTTTCTGATGTGGGATAAGATTAAATATCGGTGCAGGGACAGTTGTAGGTGTTATGCAGCCACCTCAGATCCTACAGTGTGTACTGCCGCTACAGCCACTAAACCCACTGAAGCCTCGGCAGCCTGTACCACAGCTGCTACACCCCCCAAGATGGCCACTGCATCTACTCAGACTCCAGCATCTATCGAATCTCTACCAATTGCTCCTGTAACCAGGAAGAAATACCAAAAGAAATCAGCTTGGGAAGAGAAGGATGATGACTCAGAGCCTTCTAAGGCAGAGCCATCATATGACCCAGGTGAGGGCCCTTCTCAGGCAGAGTTAGGGCCTGACACAGATGGGGGTTTCCTCGATCGTCCTTTTAAAGCAGACCCATCACAGAAGAAAGGTCCTTCTAAAGCAGAACTATCACAAGAGGAGGACTCGGACGTAGAGATAACCTACCACTCCTTATCCCTGAAGGACCTAAGAAATAGAAGGAAAGACTTCAGCCGTTATGATGGTGAGCCTATTATTACCTGGCTGCTCCGATGCTGGGATAATGGGGCAGACAGCATGCAATTAGATGGCAGAGAAGCCAGACAGTTGGGATCCCTGTCCAGAGATGGTGATATTGATAAGGTGCTTGCAAGAAAGTCAAACACTATCAGTCTCTGGAGGTGACTTTTGTCAGCTGTAAAGAGCAGGTATCCCTATAAAGATGATGTTATGAGTCACCTAAGCAAATGGACCACTATAGAAAAAGGTATTAACTACCTTAGAGAACTAGCTGTGCAAGAGATCATTTATAAACACCCACGGGAAGTTGTAGATCCTGTAGATCCTGATGAAGTGGAATGCAACCGATCCATGTTCCGGAAGGTTGTGAAGAATGCTCCACCGACATATACCCATACATTGTCAATATTAGTATGGGGAGAAGATGCTATGGCACGTTCTACTGTGGGCGAAATGGCTAACTGTATGTGACAGTATGAAGATAGTATTTCTTCCTCACTGCAGGCCCGTGTCTCGGCTGTGGAAAAACTGACTAAGGAAAACAAGGACTCATTTAAACAGCTGTCAGACAAACTGTCCAGGATAGAGAATAAACTTGATTCTCTACCTACACAGGCCCGTGTTGCAGCTGTTAAGAGAAAACGTTCTCCTACAGGACCAGCTCAAAGGAAACGGAACACATCACGAGGTATCCTGTGGTTTGCCCTGCGTGGTTATGGGGAGGACATGAGCAGATGGCATGGACAACCTACCAGTACCCTACAGGCACGAGTACGTGAGTTGCAAGCTAAAAGAAATACCAGAGAGAATTTTTCTAGGAGGATGGCTGCTCCAGTTACCAGTGAGCAGGACCCCAGTCAGGGTAGATAGGCCTCAAATCCTTTTTTTCCCAAGTGTGAATAGGAGAAATGAAGGTCCAGTCCCTGTGAGCAGCATGAATCCATTTCTTAATTAGGGGGGCCCTGCCTCCAGCCAGGTGGAGGAGAGGGACAACCGAGTTTATTGGACTGTGTGGATTCGATGGCCTGGCACATCGAAACAACCAACAAGCGGATCAAGCTGCTAAAGTGTTCCAAATAGATTTGGACTGGGAACATAAAGGTGAACTATTTTTAGCTTGGTGGGCTCATGACACTTCAGGTCATCAAGGGAGAGATGCAACATACAGATGGGCTCGTGACCGAGGGGTGGACTTAACCATGGACTCTATTGCACAGGTTATCCATGATTGTGAAACATGTGCCGCGATTAAGCAAGCCAAATGGTTAAAACCTTTGTGGTATGGGGGGCGGTGGTTGAAATATAAATATGGGGAGGCCTGGCAAATTGACTATATCACACTCCCTCAAACCCGCCAGGGTAAACGCTATGTGCTTACCATGGTGGAGGTGACCACCGGATGGTTGGAAACATACTCTGTGCCCCATGCCACTGCCCGGAACACTATTCTGGGCCTCAAAAAGCAAATCTTATGGCGACACGGCACGCCAGAGAGAATTGAGTCGGACAATGGGACTCATTTCAAAAACAGTCTCATAGACAACTGGGCCAAAGAGCATGGCATCGAATGGGTATATCACATCCCCTATCATGTACCAGCCTCTGGGAAAGTTGAACGGTATAATGGGCTGTTAAAAACTACCCTGAAAGCAATGGGGGGTGGAACCTTTAAAAACTGGGATAAACATCTGGCACAAGCTACCTGGTTAGTTAACACCAGGGGATCTATCAATCGAGCTGGCCCTGCTCAGTCAGACCTTTTACATACAGTAGAAGGGGATAAAGTCCCTGTGGTGCATGAAAGGAATCTATTGGGAAAAACTGTCTGGATTCTTCCTGCAACGGGCAAAGGTAAACCCATTCATGGGATTGCTTTTGCTCAGGGACCTGGATGTACTTGGTGGGTGATGTTGCAAGATGGTGAAGTCTGATCTGTCCCTGAAGGTGATCTGATCCTGGGTGAGAATACTTAATTCTGAACTGTATGTTGTTACTGCATAAGTGTCTTTCAGGTTAAGACAGTGGTGATGAGACCGGAGCTAGCTTCATCAAGTGGCATCCAGTAACCTCCTCGAGTCTGACATCTTTAACCTGCAACCCGTGGGCACGAACCATGACAAAAGAGAGACTGCTAGCCAGAGAGACTGCTGAGAGACTGCTAGCCAGATGGAAACCCACAATCCTGAACCAAATGAACTTAATGAACTTTTTGTATAGAGATGAATCATAAACTAGTGATATGTGTATATATAATTGAAAATGAAAAGGTAGTGGTGATCTGAGTATGACGTGAATGGTATGGAATAAGGGGTGGAATGTCCTGGTTTGGCCCAAACCAGGCCAATTAGTCTTAGAGAAACCAAGGTCACTGCTAAATTCCTCACTGCTTATGAGTGAAGAGCTGAAGGGGGGTCGCACCTGCAGGGGGGAGCAGACAGGGCAGGTGACCCAAGATTGACCAACAAGGTATTCCATCCCATACATGTCATTCTCACTTTCCTATTTATCACTAACCCACTGCCTCCTGGAGGTGGGGCCCAGGAGGGAGGGGCCCTCCTGTCTCCCACTGATTGGTACCAGCTTTGCCAATTCTCCAGTTAAAAGCCTGCAGGTGTGATGGCAGGGGGAGCTATTGCATTTTCCCCTCTGCCCGTGCTGGGGGGAGCTATTGCATTTTCCCCTCTGCCCATGCTGAGGGGAGCAACTCTGCCTGAGGAGGATTTCCAAGCTCTCAGTCTTGGTTTTGTATACATTTGTATACATTTGATTATTTCTATTATTATTATTATACTCTTTTTCATTATTATAGTTTATTAAAACTGTTTTAACTTTCCAACCCATAAGTCTCTTTCCCTTTTTCCCTTTCCCCTCGGGTGGGGGGGGGGGAGGGTTAACAGAGAGCATCTGCCACAGGTTTAATAGCCAGCCCAGCTTTAAACCATGACATCCTTTCTGAAATCTATAGATGAAAAATGACAGGTAAGACTTGGGCACCACTGATTAGCTGCAGGGACTTCTCCTGCTGCAAGTAGATACAATCCCTGTAGTCCACGTCACTGCCCATAAGCACAGCCTTTGATACCCAGCGCTATTACCAGGATCCGCTCCTGGCCATCCCTCTCCCGTATACCACCTACCCAACTTCCACCACTTCTCATCCCTCACTACAATCTTCTCAGATGCTTGTCATCTGCATCCTCCTACACTGCACCGACTTCAGTCATCTTTGCTGCTTACACTACAGTACTTCGTGCTGTATTTCAGATTCAGCATCCCTGTCAGGGTAGAGAGAAGGTTTCTGGCACCATATTTGTTACTGTTGGAGTAACTCTGATTATGCGTATCAGAGACTAATCATTCATTAAAAAAACAATCTCTAAATACAGTCCTCAGGAGAACAGAGATGAAGATGTTTCCTTCTATAGAGAGTCAGCCTGGAGGTACTGAATATTCTTTCTGCCCAACTCAATGAAATCTGCTGTGCTGCAGGTAAAATGGAATAGTTTCTCCAATATGTAAGAGAGGGGAAAAAAATCCTGGAGACCAAAAATCACATGCTACACATTATGAATTAAAAATTATCTTCTCTGCTAAAGTCTGTGGTGCTTGCTCTTGTTGCTTGAATATTAACGTCAGCTTAGAACCGAATCAGCAAAGCAGCACTGTAACAAGGTCACTCGCAGCACAACTTTCAGCTGTCAGACTCCCATTTCATTTACATGGCAGTTTTAAAGTTGTATCCCCACAGGCATGATTTCAATTGGGCTGCTGATGACATGTTTTCATCGTTTGTTCAGTGTGAAACAATTCTGGCACGAGTCATCATAAAACAAATCAAACCATTTTAGTTACCTCTGGCAAACCGAAACCCCCAGGTTAGTAGGGAACCAGAATGCAGTAAAGAGCACAGTGGGAACGGTTTAAATGGTGAAACAGCCTAAGCTGATACTGAGTTTGGTGCAACGTTTTTGCCAGAGAGGCCTGACTATTTTCAAATGCTGAACGTGGATGGCTGACAAAAATCAGGTTTACATGACCTATGTACTCAAAGGCATGGTGTGCCAGAAACATCATTGTAATATACAGGGACACTAATAAATTATATAGTCAATATCTGCATCAAAATATATATTGACTGGGATAAAATGGAAAAACCTGATGAGAAGCACATACAAGGTCTCTGGGTTATATTCACTCATATGAACGTATTCACTATATCTATCTACAAATTTATTTTTCAAATATATTTTTCAAACAATTTATTTTTCAAACATAAAGACTGTTACATCTTCCAGTTAACTGAGAAAAGTGAGGAAGGGAGCAAAGAGTATCCATTCCTCTGCTCCAGACAGCTTAGGTAAAGAAAGCAAGACATGAGAAATAAAAAATAGCTTGGTCAAGGCATGGGATCAAAGCAAAGAGATGACATTGGCAGATCCTCAGAGAAGAAAGATGATTTTAGCTTACAGACTGCAGGATATGAGGATCTGGACATTGGAGGATAAGCCAGCCAGTGTGAAAGAGACCTTTAACATGAACCACAGTGTTGGCAGTAAAAAAGGAGGAGTCAAAGCAGTTGATAATATTCTGTGTGGTTATTCACACAACTACTTATGAATAAGGAAACTGAAGCAGAAAAAGAGAGATTGGGCAGCTCTAACTTTCGATGTCTAAATAAGGAACTGTGGGACGTAAGGCTTTTGATACCATAAATGCATACAATGAGGGATGCAATGAGATAGGAGACATCTTTGGCGTGAACAACTTCTCACTTGTCCAGAGTGATCTAGGAAGCACCTGGCAGGGCATGGGGTGGAAATGAACTCTCAGGTTCCAGACCTCATCCCTCATCATTGTGGCATCCAACCTAATGAAGGGAAAAGGCAATTTTGGTAGTCCCCTGAAGGTGGGCCAGGAAATATTTGTCGACAACTTGAAATGAGGCAGATCAGGGAAGGACAAGTCAAATACAGTCCCCAGGCTGTGAGTTCCCTGCACAGTCAAGGATGCACATGTGAAAAGGGAAAGAGAGGGCTACAAAATAAGCAAAATAATGTTTCCAGTCATTTATTTCAAGAAAGCCATGTTATCTGAGTCTCAATGTTCTGGAGACAGGAAAAGAAGCTGCCTGAAGAGTTTGAGGTGCAGACTTGAAAATTATAAGCTTAGTACTCAGAAGCAGCTCCCAAAAGACAATGGGTTTACCTCAAACATTAATTTAGATGGGAGTGAAGTGAAGAGTAAGGAGAAATTGGAGAATTCTAAAAGAGACAGACTGCTGCAACACCATCAGAAAAGCACCACACCGAAGAAACTCTGGAAGAGGGTCTTTCAGCAAGAGAGGGTTGTGCAATGCCAAAGGCACTGGGGGAACCAAGGCTTGGAAGCAAGACCAAAGTGTCTGCTTTGACAACAGAAGCAGCAATATTAGAGTGGAACAAGATCAAAAGGAAACTGGAAACAAGGAAGACAGCTTGGAATGGGCTGAGGACTTGGAGATGAAAGGGCAAGAGGGAGCAAAAAGACAATCATACACAGCCACATGGCTTCTAATGACTCTCTGATTTGGGAAATACAGGAAATGTTAGTCTAGAGCACCCAAAGGAACCTTCCTGTAGTAACTGGAATAGTCGGCATGTGATGTATTTATAAGTTTTTCAAAGCCAGTTCAAGGGAGAGGCCAAGCCTATAAAAATGCATGAGCTAGTGAGATACTATCTTCTGTACTGATGGGTTTATCCTGGGGAACTGGCATTCTGCTCACATGGGATATATTTGTTGTCTGCAGTTTTGCAGGGAAGATAATTCTCTCAATGGCTCCATCATCCTCCGATTTATCCAGCCAACAGCCACAAGGGAACTTGAGGCGCTGTCCCAGTGATGGGGCATCGATCTCCACCCATTCCAGAAACCAGCCATTTGAATTACCTGTAGTTGGAGAGATAACAGTGAATAACCCACAAAGCCTTTACAGATAACAGCAAATGAAGCATTGCATTCCAGAACTCTGAGAAATAAATCTTCCTCTCTTTTGCCAATGGAAAAATAGAATATATACCATAAAGATCATTGCAAGTGATTGTCCAGGTTTGAGGTGATGTGCTTTCATTTTTATATGCGTCAGGTTAAAGATGTGCACGTGAAAGTGCTAATTAACTCCATCGCTTGGATTAATTTGCATTTGTAATAAGACAGAGGAGTTATCAACAAACATGTCCCTTGGTGCCCCATAGGGAGGGAATCCATGTGTCTTTCCACTGCTTCCCTGGTTTTAAGCAAAGATACATCTATGTCTAAGAAGCAGCTAGGACTTGATGACGAAAACAACAAAAATATTGATAAAAGAAAGGTTGCCACCACTGTGCTCTTATTGCCACAGCCACGGGAATGGTATTAGCAGCAAAGATAGTAGCAGCAACAGCCAAAGTGACAGCAAGGATCTGTCACTAAAAGGTAAATTACATTTGGGGTCTTGGAGGCAGGTTATTTTATACAGCAATGTGCCTAACGCACTAGAAATACTACATTACAAAGCAGATTATCTTACCTTTATTGTCATGGCCTATCTTGATTTTTTTTCAGGTCTCCAATGTCCACAGACTCCACTGTAAACTCATCTACCTTCCCACGCTCAAATTTGTTCTTGTTAATCTTTGAGACCTTTAGGCTGACTATCCCTGTCGTGGTGATGCAAAAGGACATTGTTCAGCATGTGAAACAAATCCTCTGGGAATGTCAACAGTGGAACAGGGAAAGTGGCTAAAACCTAAAAAATGTCTTTTCATCTCAAGATCTGGGCTTTGTCCTTCCCTCCCTCTGAACCCAAATCTGTATCAACACCCAAAATATACATAATTCCTTTCTTGAGTGATCCTCTGGCAGTGCCACAGGGATGATGTTGTTGTGCTCTGTTCACAGCTAAAGAAATTGGTCCTACCCATCAGTTCCCTGTCACTCTCACAGGCATCCGAGTTACTGCACGCACAGCTCTGCTGCTTCCAAGAGGATTTGCTCATCAGCTGATTAAATACTTCTGGGCCACTCAAAGAGGCAGAGGAGAGCTGGATTTCAGGAGCATGCTGATTCATTGCTGAGGAAAGCAAATCATTCACTGCATTCACTACTCAGTAATGTAGTCCCAGTCAACTGTGCTGTTTCTATAATTGAAATTAAAGCCTTTAGATCAGCAGCTGGTGCAAATCAGCATCGCAAAGTTTGACAGTGATTTACAGCAGCTGGTGGCATGCTCCCAGCTATCATGATGTATGCAGAGACAGCGAAAACATTAAGTTGTGCTAAAAAGGAGTGAGGGATGGGTATTGGGGAAACAAAAGGAAACCATGACCTGTCTTTTCAGGTATCCAGCAGTGAGGTTCTATCCTTTTCCATCATGTGAAGCCATACCTGTATCGTCTTTACTTCCATAGAGAGTGATGAAGATGTCGGCATCTGTCCCAGCATTCTTCTTGTCCCCAGTTTTCACTTTCACAGTGTATGTATGTTGTTGATTTAGCTGTCAGATAAAATATCTTAATTTAAGAGTGTGAAGTCTGAGTAGAAATTAACTCTACTTTTCATTGCATATGTGTGTTTGGTTTGTGTTTCATTTTGACTGATCGCAGCCACGTTGTAATCTCTAATTCCTGTCACATGCTGTGGTAGCTCCTGGGGTGAGCTGAGCTATCTAGTTGCAGAGTCTTCTACTGCTCCAGTCATTCAGTACATTGTCTGCATATCTACAGATAAGAAATCTGCTGAAGCTTTCCCATTTGCTTCCTGGGACTCTCTAAGGCTCCTCAAAGCTGCCTCTGCCTATACTATTTTGTTAAAAAAAACATATCCCCCCCCCTTTATTCTGTTAGCACCAAATTATATATGTGCATATAACACATACCAGAAGGTATGTGCACTTTGACATATACAGTTCATATTCACGAACACACCCTTCACAATAACGTCATTAGGGAGGTTTCTATCGTACCATAATATAGCAAGTGCAGTAAACTCATAAAAAAATGTGGAAAAGTCTAATATAGTCTTCACTGTGCTGCAAAAACATACTCAAGATTTCCAAAACGACACCTTTCTTCCATAGTTAGACACATGTTTCCAAGATGCTGCTCAGCTAGCAGGTCCTCCTGAACCAAAGGGCTAAACAATTTGTTGACATTTGTCGGTATACAATTTGTGGAAATTATTCATGTATTCAAAAGCATCTGAGGGGGAAGTTAGGGGAGAGTTTAAGACCTTTCACTGCCAGTGAAGGCAGTAGAAGTGCTGAGCACTCAGCACCTTTCAGCATCAGACCAAGGAGTGTGTCATTGCTCTGTGGTTACCGTGGAAAACTATGTACAAGAGAGGCAAAGTTACTTCGGAGGACAATGGACACAAGCAGCAAGATGGAAAGTGAGACAAATTTAAGTCTTCCCTTTCTCTGGTCATGTTTGCTCTCTGCTCGGTTTCATGTTGAAACGTTTAACCATTCCAGTCCATGACATGAAATGTCTGGGATTTATGCCTTAGATATTAGTAACGAAGGTGCATTTCAGTTGAGAGATGATGACTGAGCATGTTATCCATTTTCCTAGCTTTCTCACTTTGGGTCCAATCTTGCAAGATGATTAAATCCCCTAAAAATGAGTAGGGTCCACTCCTCACTGGCTGACATGCACTTCATTCACACCTGAAAACTTGGGACAACATTATTCACAGCCCAGTGAACACTAACGATTAATGCCCTTAGCACTGCTAATAACTTGGTTCTTTTTCAACCCCGTACTGGAAGAAATACAAGGCTAACATAAACCTTTCTGTTCCAGGCCCAGCATTGCAAGAGACTGGCCATCATTTTCTGAATCTTTCTTTACAAATGCTTCATCCACTGGGACCAGCTCCCTGACAATCTGACCATCATCTTCCTCAACTGCTAACCACCGCTGGCATGGAAAATAATACCTACAAGAATGACAGCAGCACCCAGCACTTACACAGGACTTCACAGGCTTTAATAACATAAATAAGCACAGATCAGAGGCTACTTAAAGAAAACAAGATTACTCAAAGCTGAACAATACATCTCTCTTCATCTTTGTGCTTTGGTATTGCTTGTGGGAACTAAACCCACAAATAAGTTAGTGAGCACTTACTGAACAGTGCTGTTTCTGGGCTGTCAGCCCCATATGATTGATTCCTTTTAGTTTTCACTCCCAGAAGTAGTTAAATAACTCGAGGGAACCTCTGGTCTCCCAGGCATTTTATGTTTATGAAAAGTAGACCCATCTTGATATCCTTATGAGCAGTCCTACCCACTAGAGCATTGTGCAACTTTCAAGCATGTCACTTCAAGCATGTTCCAGCTCAAAGGCAAGCCTGTAGTTCAGGTTTCTAACAGCTTAGGCTTTGCTTACCCAGCTGTCTGTGAAAATCATGGGGGTTTGCTTAGATCAGGACTTGCTTTTGGCCCAGATTTTTGCACTAGGTGCAAAAGACAAAGGAAATGTGAGGTCAGAGACTTCCACAGTGGAGCTTTGAAAAGCAACATATGAGTGCAGGCTCTGCAAGGGGACCTCTTCAGGAGGGAGAGTCCCTCCCAGGAGAAACAGAGAAAAGCTGAGGTTCCCTTCCAAACACCGCTGGTTCCCAAACTGCAGAGATATGGGGACATCAAAACCCCCACGCAGAGGTACCCCAGAATGGCCCCACACTCAGTATAACAGCCCAATCATCACAAGGCTCCCCAAGGATGCCTGCTCCCTGTGAGTTGGTGAGGAGCTATGACATCGCCCTTCTGCATCTCCTCTGCCTTCCTGCTGTTCTGCAGGCTCCTGAGAACGTGCCCCCTTTTCTGACTGTGTGAAAAGGGTGCGACAGGCTGCTCACGTGGTGCTCTCCTTGAGGTCAACAATCTCTACCCTCTCCAGGAACCAGCTTGGGCTAGCACCAGAGTTATCGTGGCAGATCCACACCTTCTTCAGCTCACCCAGGTCAATGGCTTTGATGGTGAACACATCCACCTGCACAGGAGGCAAGAGGCAAGTGACTGTGTTTCCCAGAAAGGGGGAAAGAAAGGCAGTAAATGGACAAGGGTAATCTTTTTTCCCACTAAAACAAAAGGTGTTTGTAAGTCCCCCTTGTATTCTTTGGGTGGATGTACTAAAATAACTACAGAGCTGTGAGCTCTCCCATTAACACTCATGCTTGGCTCCTACAAGGCAGTAACAGCCATGGAGCTGCACAACCCTTCACTCCTTTCTTTACCTCATCCCCATTTCAGCTTCCTCTAGGTTTAACTCATCTCTCCTAAACCTCATTCCTTCCAGGCTTAGTATTTTCCCCCAGATTGAATCTGGAACTGGACACAAACATACTGACTCCACAGAAACTCTGATGTGCACCTCCATGTACTTTGATTTCAAACCACAGAATTTCTTCCTTTTGTCATTTACTACAACCAAGAGGTTCATTTATTAGCTGTATTAGTGTGACAGGATGGTCCTTGTTATCATAATACTTTAAACATCTTAATGGGATTACCTTGTTGGTAGACTTTGGGTTTCTACTCCCAAGAGCAGAGCGTGTTACATTTGCAGCTTGGAGCTCTTCACACTGAATGAAGAACCATGTGCAGGTTGCAGTTTCACCAGTGCCAAGCTCATAAATCACAGCTAACAGCTTATTTAACAACCTTAGGCTCTTTTTTTGTGATTGCAAGTTTTCTACAGCTGCTTATTGTTTCCGTAATTTTCATTATTCAAAATTATTCCTTGAACAATTCCTGGCTATAATAGTAGCTTGTTAATTGTTCATAAATATTTTTATGGCAAATATTCAATCTACAAGAGATGTTGTTTAATTGGATTGGATTATAATGTAATTATAGCACACCATGTAATATTGCTTTTATTCCCTGACTGGTTGAGTAGAACATTTAGAATCGTATTTGCAATCCTAATGCTGACATACTTGAGCTTCCTCACAAATGCTCTCCAATAATTTAAAGTTTGTGGTTTTTCAAGTATTCCTGGCAGGAAACATTATTACCAGAACGGTTACAGGAAGCAGGCGCAAAAGATGGTTCCAATGTAGAATTGGTGTTGAATTTTCCATTACTTCTTCCAGCTTGGTCTCCTTTTCTTCCTCCTCATCAGACTTCTTTTTCTTCTTCTTCTTTTTATCAGACTCCTTCGTCTTCGTGGTAAGCCGCTTCAGCGTGATGCTTTCCAGGAACCAGCCATCCCCAATGCCTTTCCCGTCATGGCCTATCCGAATCTTATAAATCTTGACAACATCTGTGGCCTCTCTCTGCCACCAAGGGAAAGTTAGCCCCCAGGAGGATATAAGACATTTTAACTTCATAAAATGCGTTCTTAAAAATGAGCATTGCCTCTATCACCCAAAATATCTAAGCAAGGATAAGATCAATTTTTTATGCAAGCTTACCTTTACTTTTTCCTTCCTGTTTTATTCTTTCATACTTTCCATCACCAAATCTCATCTGAACAGACTGAGCTGAAGACATTCAGAGCAACCATGGCGATGACAGGAGCTGAATCCACTAGGCTCCCTACTTCTCCCTTGCTCTCCTCACCAGTATTGTCTCTATGTTGGCATTAAAGGTGAATATGCCAAAATATCATACTAGTTTTTTACAGATTCTCAGTGTCTGAAGTCTTTTTAAAATGAATAATAAGATACATTTATTACTTAGCACGAGATGTGAACCAAGCAAGAAGCAATAATGGTACAGTGAAAAGGCAGTAAACTTGGACTCATATAACCTGATCTCTGACACAAACCATGGGCTTTGACTGCCCTTCTCATGTGGAAAATTAGAAAAGTATTTTCTCACTTTCCTAGTGTGCAGAGAGGATACAATCATTAGTGATTACAATGCATCAGTGGCAGAAGGCTGTATCAGTAAGTTCTTAAAGATTTCCGTCTCTCTGGTCAATACAGCAGATACAGAACCTTGTTGGTTTAGATTATTTGTCTAGATTACTGTCTAATGAAGTTGGATGGAAGGTTTTACTCCACGCAATCCTTCAAAAAACAATGACTTGTTTCTGATCATTGCTTATGCTGTTAGGCAGTGTTTGTGTTATAAAACTTGCAAACATTTGCTTCAGGCTGAAATCTGGCAACTTGGCATATAAGGTTTCAGTCTAGAAACATTTTTTTCTGTAGTAGATTAAAACAAAATCAATTGCACACAAGATGCTTATCAGAAAGCTAAAATTGATCCAGCTCTCCTGGCATAAAGAATGTGTCTTTCCTTACACTGCTTTACTCAGATTTGCTATAATCATCCTGCATGACCTGTCTATAACTGATGGCATTTCCTATTAGCATGTAGCTCACAGAATCTTATTCTTGCCCATATCTTTCTGTAAATATTCATACCATGAAAGAGAGAGAAGATCTGTCTATTAATGCTTCAGAGCTTCTGCCTTGTGTGCTTATAAAAAAAAATCACAGAAAATGGGCAGAACTTTAAAGTCTGTCAATAAACATCTGAGAGAGGATATAAGCATGGCTATGTAAACAGAACACTGTACATATGGCTTTATTATAAATCTGATATTGGCTAATAGCTTTTACTCATAAATTTTGGAAAGCTTATTTCCTTTAAAATCAGAGAAACGTAATCTTAAAATTATAGAGAGTCTTAAAGAAGCAAGCATTTATAAGGTTCTTGTCATCTTAAATCCCAAATAACTCATTAAAAGTGGATAAACATCACTAACTCCATTCTATAAAGCAAGAAACTGAGGCAGAAGGAGGTGAACTGATCTCAGAAATTCACATGAGAAAACTGTGGTAAAGCTGTGGATAAAGGCACCTCCATTTGGCCAGTGACAACGGGAAGGTTACCCCAGTCTTGACAATTCAGGGGAGGTTCCACGAATAGCTCCAAGTAGGTGCTGAACTGTGATGAGATGGATCCCACCTCTGTGGGACTGCAAATTCACAGGGAGACCTAGGCACCACCATGCTGAGCCTTGTGCTGTGAGCACATATGACAGTGTCACGGTTTAAAGCTGGGCCGGCTATTAAACCTGTGGCAGATGCTCTCTGTTATCCCCCCCCGCCAAAGGGAAAGGGAAAAGGGAGAGAGACTTCCGGGTTGGAAAGTTAAAACAGTTTTAATAAATTATAATAATGAAAGAGAGTATAATAATAATAATAGAAATAATCAAATATATACAAATATATATACTTACCTTCGTTGGTCAATTTTGGGTCACCTGCCCTGTCCGCTCCTCCCTGCAGGTGCGACCCCCCTTCGGCTCTTCATTCGTAAGCAGTGAGGAATTTAGCAGTGACCTTGGTTTCTCTGAGACTAAGTACAGCAAGAGCCTTTCTGCATAACATCCCTACCGGTGCCTCAGCGATAACTACAAACTTCGAGCGTTATCAGTCCTGGAAGCAGACACTGTCTGCAAAACATGTAGTTAGTTTCAGAAAGTGCAGTTACTTAGAGGAGACTTAGCTGAAAGTAAAAATCACTGAAAGGAAAATTGGCCTGGTTTAGGCCAAACCAGGACAGACAGATGTGCCTTAAATCCTGCTTCCATCTGGACTCTGCTTTACTGTTCAGATGTTGGTGTCTCCTGAGGTTACTTCAATACAGAAGGACGTGGCTCTGACATGCCCTGACAGCACATCCTGTCCTTGCTCTAAGCCCACATCAGGGCAAGAACTAAGACCATTCCTTTCCCCTAGACCTTGGTTTCTCTGGACAGAAAACCCAAGCAAGCAAGCCAGAAGAGGACGGTGGTCCAACATAGCCAGGCCCCACTCAGGAGAGGATGTCCGACCACACTGCGGTGCACACCCGCTGCTCAGCCTTGTCAGCCCAGGACCTCTTGCTGGATCAGCCAGGTCCTGGCTCATGCACTTGAGTTATGCCTGAGGCTTTTCATCCCTGCAAATACTCTGCTTACTGTTGTGTTGCTCAGGAAGAGATGTGGACTCTGCAGTATCAATCTAAATGCTGGCCAGACTGATAGCTGGAGGACCATGCTGTGCACCTCGAGTGCCGTGTCTGTGCAGTGCACGTTGGACTAGTGCTATAGGCAGTAAAATCCATGCGGCACTCACACGTTCACAGAAATTACAGCAGCAAAGCTCTGCAGAGTTGGGCTGACAACATGTACCTGTGGTTAATGGCATGTGTGACCACAGGCAAAGTCAGAATTCCATATATTCTGTATGGGGTTTCTTTTTCACCAACTAGATAAAGAAAAGGGTCAATAACATGTGGTCAGGCCTAAAATATGAGTTTAAGGTCTTTTGAGATCTTACATGAGTACCTCCTTTTGAAAGTAAAGGTAAACAAATGCTGCTATTAGACCATATTCTTCCATGACACCTTTGCTACCACTCCCTCAGAACATGAAAGTCACTCCATGAAACACAAAACTTCCCAAAAGAAATACAAAACCTCCCAAAACTATGGATAGAGGACAGCAGACCTGGCAATTTTGTTAAAAAGTGAATTGTTTTCTGTCATTGGGGCAATTATTCTGTTGATGTCTCAGTTTTGGCTGGTCATTTCTTTCCCCTCCTAGAACTGGCAACGACTGCCTTCATCATATCTTGAAGATATCTGTGGCTCCCCGTTCAAAGTTGTTCAATCTGTTTTCTAAGATGATCAATTCAGTTTTGCCAGTCTCGCCATAAATCTGCATGAAGACATTGGCATTGGTGCCTGCGGCCCGCACGTCTCTGGTAACTACAGACACCTCGTAGTTTATCACTAGTCCAAAAATAAAGCAATTAATCAGCAGAGAAACTCAGATAACAACATTCCCGAGGGCTCAGGTTCAAAATTAAGTTACCTTGTCTTAACCAATGACCACGTGGCCGACCATTTGCTCTTATCCAAACCAAATGTGAGATACCACAACTTTTCACTGAGGACTAACCTAATAGTTTTCCTTTTACAAGTATTAAGCCAATGTCAGAGGGGTGAAAAATAGAACCTTAAAAGGGATTTTCATTTCAGTATTAACTACAGAATGGTTAAATGATCTCATTAATATCACACAAGGGAGGGAGTTACACAGAGCAGAGGAAAAACACAGCATCCTTTCTCAGGATCCCAAGGCAAATTTTAACCATAGCCTTAAGAGAAAATGAATCTACTGATAAAAGTCAAATAGACAGTAGGGATTTGGTCCTTATTTATCAGCTTCTCTCTCCCAGGCAATAGGGTAACACAGGCAGGACGGGACGTGTGCTGGTACAGGACTGGGGCAGTGACGCAGATAAATGTGAAAAAAGCAGAACCCACTGGTATTGCAATGAAGAAGCACAGCGCCTTGTGCTGTGTTATGCTGCCCAGGATGTACATTTTTCATATGATCTCAGGAAATGGAAAACTCAGTAATGTTTTTCCAACTGTTTTAGAAAACAAAATAAGAGGAGAATAATTTACTTCCCTCACTGACTTAAGGTCTTTGAGACAGGGAATTTTTGGTTTTGGTGTCTAACACTGTGGTGTCCTGGTCCTTAAGAATGCTAGTAATACAAATTTAGTCCCAGCTATAAAACAGCACACATTTCTCACTGTGTCTTCTCTTACATTTCTCAATAGGCACAATCTCACTTGGGTAGACCTCTACCTCCACCCTGCCATCAGCCTCATCTTTGTCAAGCCACTGGTTGCAGGGGAATATGTACTGCCTTCCCTGGACTGGAACCGTGATCTGGACACTGGCCAGGAACCAGCCAGACCGGAGACTCACGTTATCGTATTCAATTGATCTTTGAAAAAGCAAACAAAAACCAAGAGGGCAGAAAAAAACCCCAACACAACAGAATTTACTTAATATATAAAAATCTCCTTCCCCTGGCACCCTGCTCTTCCACCGTGTTCACATAAATAATTTATATATGTATTTAACTATAAACTTAAAACACTCTTTACATGCCAGCATGTACGCTGGACTGCTGATGTAATAGTCTATACAAAATGTATTTCTTAATATCCAATGTAAAGGTCAGAGATTCTTACATCATATTAAATCCTGAGCGTTATATTGATTCTGAATTCAGACACTTGCACAGACCCACCTGCAATTAATTCTTACCTTCCCAATATCCATCGTATCTAGAATAAACTCATCCACTCGACCACATTCAAAATAATTGCCTAGATCATTATCAGAGACTAAGAGAGGCTGTTTGCTGGAGTCTCCTTTTTCACCGTAGAGTTTGATGAAAACTTTGGAGTCTGAGCTGGCACCAGGGATATCTCCCATCTTCACGCTGATGTGATAACTGACATCTGAAGTGAGATCAATGTACAAGACACAGACATGTGAGTGGCATTTCCAGTGCTCAGCCAGGCAGTTGGCTTCAAACAGATATAGGGGAGGAGGGCTCCAGGTGCAGACACAGAAAGGACTTTGCTCCTCCATTCATGCATCCAGCATCTTGGGGCCACACTGGATAAGCTGTCACACCTTGGGGTTATTCACCAAAACATGAGAGATGCAACAGTTACACTAATAAGCAGAAAATATCCTGTACTCCTTCCTCTTGCTGTCAGACAATTACTAAGCCATAAAAATGAGCCTAGGCAAGTGAGGTGATTTCACTTTTTTTACACTTACAATTTAATTCAATAGCTTTGACTTTTTTCCTAAAACAAAACAAAAAGCATCTCAACCTGAGTTCTGTAAGCGCTGTTTTCTAAAGAAAAATGTAGTATTGGAGCCCTGTTTCTCCAGAAAAGAACAATGTAATCTGTTTGGTGATTTTTTTCTGGGAACACAATGTTATTTGATGGAATTTACTCTACTAAAGCAGCGGCAACTCAAGATCCCTCAGAGAAAGCTATACAAGAAAACAATTCTTAAACAAATCACAACATTAAAAATCAAAGTTTCTTTCTACATATATAATGTTGCAATTATTCTCTTTTATGCAAATTAGTCCCATTCATAAACTAGGATTTAAGGGTCAGAGGCATTTCCCCCAGAGTGACTTCTTGCAGCTTCTTGCATAAGAATAGCAAAAAAAGCCCAGTAGATTTGCTGTGAACTGACATGAATCATTAAGTAGAATAAAGCAAGTAAATACGTGCACACACAGCTCAAACCCAGACCTTCTTTTTTCCATGCTAAACTCACTTTTTAGTATTGGTGACTCCCCAGCAGGCACTAATTCTCGGACAATCTGATCATCATCCTCGTTTTTGTCAAACCATCTGATTTACAAACAGAAGTAAGTTATCTTTGAATAATTAGGACCTATCAGACCTTTCAAAATCTAGGCTGGCTCCACACATAGTAAAAATCCACACCATAGTCAAGAAGATATTTTTACAGGGCTCTGTATCTCTGTTAAGTTTGCTGGAGCTTGACCAGACCCTACGGCAGTCACACTTTAAGCCTCCATTATTCCAAGAAGAGAGATCATGAGAGCTCTGCTTGTGGTAGATAAGCATTTGCTGTCATGTCCATCTGTCTGGAAAGCACAAACTCCATAGCCACAAGTTATTCCTGTAAATGGGCAGTCTCAGTCTCTTGAAAGCATTGACCTTCATTGACCAGAAATGCGTGCAGCCTTTATTACTAGCTGCCTTGACCACAACCTTTATAGCATCTAAGTTACTAAAACTCCCTTTTTTTATTAGTGTTTGCTTACTCTATCATCACTTTTCGCTTCCTTACAGATAAGTATATAACCCTTTTTTCTCCACCAGGAAGGGGATTAATTATGTTGTTCCCATTTTCAGGGCTGGATATGTGGAGGCAACTGGCACGAGCAAAAGGAAGGATTTCCTTTGTTTCTCAACATTAATCTAACGATCCAACTAGACTAATTAAGAAGAGCCAGGCACAAAGCAAAATGTAGCATGATCTCAAGGGACAAAAATCTGAAAGGAAAATGGAAGGGAACCAATAGCTAATCTGGTAACCTTCACAGCTGCTCCTTCAGCCTCAGGGACAAAGGAATTACAGCCCCAACCCCATCCTACGCCCTACAACAACCATTGTATGACAACAGCAAGGGCCCTGGCAGAGGTTTCTCACTTTCCACATCAAACCCAGACTGCTGCAGCACTCAGGATATTCCTGTAAGCATCTATTTAGGGTCAGGTTTCCCACAGCGGTGCACTGGGGCCATTTCAGTCCCCGAACATCACGCTGTGAGAGCAGGCACAGTTCCTAGAAAGCCCGTTGTTCCCAGGTACGCAGCTATCTGCAGCAGCATCTTTTGCAGTTAAAAATGCTGCTTAAAACTAGTGGGGGTAAACGAAGGACAAGTGAGCAAGCTCTGGCAGGTCATGCAGGGTTTTTAAATTGCTATAATAATTCCCAGAGCTAGAAAGAGAAAAACAAATCCCCAGAAACTGTTTCTTTTTAAAGGCGGCCACACAGCTATGTGAATGACACCAGACCGCAGAAGACCTGCTTCTGCACAAACACATGCAGCGCAGATGTACTGCGAGCTTCCTGCAACGTCGCCATGCCATGCGCGTTCTCCTTGGCTGACCCTCGCACCAAAAAGGAGGGGAGCTCACTTCCCATTCCAGTTTCCACCTTTGATTTTGCTGATGAGCCAGCACACATGGAAACCAGCAAACGACCCTCATAACAGGGATTTGGGGACATGAACAAATGCCCACTGACAGCTGGAGCAAACCTATGGTATCTCACTGGTAATAAGCCTCCACAGCTTACAGTCATGACCAGTTGGACTTGCCATGGTGACCAGGAAGTAACCAGATATTTTGGAAGACCAAGGATGATAGGCCTGTGTTTCATCCATCTGAAGGAACATTGTCTTTTTAGTCTCCTCCTCTCCCTTCCCACCCAGAGGAAAACAATAAACACAAAGAAACCATGCAAAAAAAGAGCACCAGGAAAGAAATCCAAACATGAGATAGAGCCAGCCAGTCCCAAAAGCACTAGCAGCAAAGTCCCCATGCAAAAGAGGTGCATACAGCCCCACCACACAGACACACATCTCCACTCCCAGCTCCCCTCTAAACTTTGGCAGGTTGTCTGGTATGCAGTCTACCCCGTATTCTTCCCTTTCACTCCGTAAAGCAGGTGGCCATGTGCAGGTGGCTTGAAAAGGGCTGAAAGCTAAGGAGGTCAGCATGAAGGTGATGAATGCGTGATGATCACACGAGCACCATGTGAGAGCATCAGATGTGGTGTTGTGCCTCAGTGGAGGCTGAGAGGTGTAGTGGGGATAGAAGATCAGAAAAATCTGTGGGGAAGACTGTGAAAGTGATGTCAAGAGTTGAGTAAGGGCAGAGTGCAAGGAGGGCAGAAGAGGAGCATGCTAAGACATCACGTTGTCTTAAGAAAGGAAGTCTTTATGTTTTGGGGTTGGGAGATTTTTTTTTTTTTTACCTGTTAGAACTGGTCCTTAATACCTTTGCATCATGTAGTTCTTGATGCTGGCTCAGGATTCATGTCCTTGGACAGGTATCCAGTGGCTAAGGGATCACATCATCTCAAAAGTCAATATGCTTCTGTATACATGGATGTTAACTGGGAGGACCCACAAAATTCAATCCTGAACTCCACCACCCCAGGACCACTGAATTCAGCATGGCCTTCAGGAAGGCAGAAGCTCACAAGGTAGACACACTTCTGCTCTCCTGCTGCTGGTTTTTGTGTCCTGCAAGCTGCTGTTTCTGCTGCTGGTGTACATGCTGTTGTTTTCTGTCACCTTCGCCATTGCTGATGTTTTAGGGAAATGTGGGATGAATCTGGGTGAACCGCTTCTGTGTCAAGGTGGAAGGATGAAAATACATCCCACAAGAAACAAATGTCTGTGTGCAGCATGGCAAATGCTAAGTGCTTCAGCAGTGAGGACAGATGAGAAAAATGAATCCAAAAAGGAGGACACATCCCTAGATAAAGAAATTCCCTCTACCAATGTTGGTAGCTACTGATGGCAAGAGGAGGAGTATGTCTTGGACCGGAGGAGGAAGAGGGAGGTTTATCAGCAGAAGTGGCTTAAGGCTTCTTACTCTATTTCAGCCAAGAGAAGAACCAGAAGTGGCAGAAGCTCTATTTTCTCAAGAAGATGACTTAAACTAGTGACAGAGGAAGTATTTGGATGAGCAATGCCATTGTGTTCCTTCCCTTCAGCACATATGCCGCAATGTCCTAATTTTACTTCAAATTAATTCTAATAGCATATCACTGAGCAGCAGATTGCAACCAGGGGTTTATAGTCTTACACTGAACACAAATGGATTGACACATTATAAACACATCAGGCTGCAGAAAATAGAATTTTTCAGTGCCATCATATTCCTAGTACAAAAGACCTGTCAAAATCTTTTATTTTACCAGAGCTTCCATTCCACTGATATCCATACGATTTCAGTGCATGTAATTCACATGCCACTGTGGTTTTTGCAAGGGTATAGTCATGTCCTGTATCATATAATTATTTCTAAAGAGATATTGTATGTCCAACAACCCAGAACGGACAAAAATATGACATGAAAGCCACTTCAGAGAGAATTTCTAGAGGATCAGAGAGTCAGGGAAGCACTGGAAAAAAATATGGTATGACATCATATTTAGCATTTGAAATCCAGCAGATGATAGCCTGTGCGCAATTGGAATGATTAGCACATCCATTAGATTCAGATACATATGTATTTGTGCGTGTTTTTAAATATAACCTATATATATAAAAATATGTGTGAAATAGATATTTCAGTCTATTTTGAGGCAACAAAAGAAGGTTTCTCTTGATCCTTTGTGTGATAAATGCTTTTGGCATTTGAATAAATGTTCTTTCACGGGAGACTCCTAGTGCATCATCCCATTCATGGTCTGTGTGTTCTTCAGAGAATTAACAATGTTCCCTTATGCTTGTGCTGGAGGAAAATTAGGATGGTGCAGTCCATATGCTTAGAAAAAAAATGTAACAAAGTATCATTGAAGATTTCAGTGGGGCTGTAATGATTTATAGCATATAAAATTCTATCCTAGCATGAACTCATGGGGCTGTAATGATTTATAGCATATAAAATTCTATCCTAGCATGAACTCATGACTTTGCCTGATTGAAAATTCATTTCTGTCTGGGATATAAATATTATAAAAAATAGGCTATTTTAGAAAATGCCAGCTAGTCCATTCCTGGACTTCCACCGAGCCTTGAGGAGAAAACAAAATCTGAAGAACTCAGTTCTGAGCTTCAGAAAGGTTTGGCTCAAGTTCTAGGGTGAAAGGTGAACTCCTTCATTTTGAACTTTCCAGCGATATTCATAATCACAATACCTAAACCACATCAAGCATTATAAGGTATAAATTGTTCAGTTGTGCCACTGAACGATTCAGTGTTCAGTCCCTAAAAGCATGGATATTATCATGTCGTGTGTTCGTAAGAGAGGAATAATACTGCAATGCATCCAAGTGATGTACTAGTAATTCTGCAAATGACGCTTGGAGAAGTTACTTGCATTTACTTCTTGCAAGCACAGATCAAATGACTGCTTTAAAAATCACTGACTCTAAGAAGAGCTACAAGCCATTCCCTTTACAGCCAACTGTTTTAAGAGTTGAAAGCACAGGCCTGGGAGTCATTATTTCTCAATGCTCTTCCTGAATCTGACACAAATTCACAATTAATCCACTTAGCTTCTTTTTCTCTCTGCTAGCTCCCTTGTAAAACAAAGATGGTTCTTCTCATAGAGCTCTTGTGACTATTAGGTAAGAGATGTTCCTACAGAGTCATAAAAAAGGTTTCAAATTAAAAGAAAAAACATAGCCATGTATATGAATATGTAAATAACAAGAACAGAGACTTCAACAAGTTATATGCAATGAAGATCTATAAGGATATCCTACAGATATTAGCTATAGTGGAAGCTGGTTAGCCAGCTCTTTGCTATAATATCTTCTCTCCATGTGCTGGTACAGCCCAGTTTTTACAGAGGTAAGAAGCCTGTGAAGCTTTCTGCACAGGTGAGATGTGTTTCTGCTGGAAGGCATTTTGTCCTGTAGCTGTCTCACAGTAGCAGCTAAGAGGCAGAAAGTCAACGGAGTAGCTTTCAATAAGGACACAGCAGCAGCAGTTTTCTCCAGACCACGCAATTGTGCTGTGTAGAAGACTGGAAGTTAATCAGGTCTTGGAGATGAAGGCAATGAGAACATCAGCATGTCCACTGGCTGGCCACAGACTGGCCAAGTAGAAACAGAAGCTTCCCTGGTGTCCCAAGGATGGAGTCTCTAACTGCGCTGGCATTGGCTCACTAAAAGAAGACTGCTCTTCGTGGCCAAGTCTTCTTCAACATCTTGGCTCTGAAGAGGCAAGTGAAGCAGGCCTCTCTGAACATCTGCCAAAGCAGTGAGGACATAAGCTGTCCTTGGCCTACAGGACTGGAGGGGAACATCCAAACGCTGCAGGTCATGGAGACATTTATTCCTCACATGGAAGATGCAGTGGGTGAGCACCTTCTCCCTCAGATATCTCCAGACTCCATGATGACACCCATATGCTGCGATGATGCCCCAGTCTCTCAAGAGACACAGGCACCAAAAACAGTGAGAGGGAGCAGCTGTCCCTGTGTTTGGAGGTGATCAGTCATGTTACCTTCTCAATCTGAGAGGAAGAGATAATGCTAGCACAAGGACAGCAAATAAAGCTGCATGAACACTGATATCACTTAGAAAAAGAAAGGTAAGAAAAGTGGAATTCCATCACTTGTGACTTGAAGCCTGAATGCACCCCATTAATATCTTGGGGATAAGGTCTTGGGTTTTCTTTCTCCTTCCTTTTTCAGTCTCTGGCCTGAAGGGAATGCCCTGGGGACTCTGATGCTTCTGACACACAGGTGTAAATCTAAGGGGAATGGGGTCATCACTCCAAGTCAAGGGAAGACACCCAGTTAAACAGTCAAGTAAGGAGACGATTCAAAAGGAAATCTTTAAAATGAGCCAGCTGCACAGTGCAGTTAGACATAGAAATATCTCTGAGGAGTCTGAGCAAAACAGCTCTTCACGTGGACACTTCATGTCCAAGTAAAAACCTGTCTCACTTGCCCGCTTAACTCAGTAAAGTATATGGTTGTTAAATATGTATCAAAAGGCAGCAATGACAACATGGTGGTTTGTTCTTTGAAAAGGGAGAGGCTGGCTCGCTTTTCACAACCAAGATGACATTGCATCTGCTGCTCCGTGCTGTCTCCCTGGTGAGGTTGCCCTCTGATGTGACGTGGCTTTAGCAATGCAGAAAGGCTGGGGCTGGCTCCTGTTTTATGTTTGTCTGACTCCCCTCAGTACACTGGAGTTCTTCCTGATTTACAGTGACAAGAGACAAGTAACCAGCTTAGAGGTTTTGCCTTTGTTTGCAATTTAAAAATAATTGTGTTTGCATTTTACAGTTCCGCTTGTCCCCCAGGAGGTGACTTTTTAGAACGGGTACTTGATGTTGGTAAGTGGAGCTCAGTGGACTTCCATCTTACAGGGTGAACATCCTGAGAGGGCAAGTGGGACTTTACAGGACTTTATAGGACACTGAACTACACTGAAGTTAGTCTCTTATATTTTCACCCAGTTCTTTCTTGTTTGTGCTGCGATGTTGAGACAGACCCTAGTTAGTGCTAGGACAGATGGTCCATCTCATTCCCCATGGGTAGCCTCAGTACAGCACATTTCTTTTGGCTGCTTGATTGTCTAGGAAAGAGAAGAATACATTTATAACCCACCCATAGGGGTAATTTACAGCCCTCTGCTCTACCACTATCTCTGCCTGCATGATATGCATTTCTCTTCATGCAAGGAGTTCTCAAGATGGCAGCATAACAATTTTTGCATTCTCTCAACACAAAAAATAGCATCCCATTGCTCCTGGAAAGATGGGATGTGCATGTGAGGGACCAGAACCTCGTCCCACACATGCAATAAAACTAGCAGATTGCAGTGGATTGCAGAGCGTGTTTCTGCAGCAGGCAATTGCAGTGACACTGGATGTGGTACTGGAAAGTTGCATTGTACCTTTTGGAAACTCTCTGTATTACTGAGCTAATTGCTGAGAAGTTCACAATTCAGATTGCTAAGGGGATTTAACCGTATCTTAAACCTCCCAATCCACACTCTTTGCTTTCAGGCTTAGCAAAAATAAATGAATGAATAAATAGAAAGGATTAAGCTGTGCTCAGAAAATTCCAGTCTTGGAAAAACAGCTAGGCTCTTCAAAGTCTGACAAATGCCTAGATGGAGGCATAATTTGCAAGCATTGTTTCCAGTACCTGTAGCAGGGGAATTCCACAGCCTCACTTTCTGGCTGTCCTTCTTTTCTCACTATCACTTTGGCAAGGTACCAGCCACTGCTTCCTCCTTTGCCATCACGCCCTATCCTCACTCTCCTCACCTGCTTCAGCGTTACTGCTTCAACGAAGAATTCATCAGCCTTTGAGAAGGAGAAGAAAAAAGGTAAGGCAATATTTCTCCTTAGAAACAAACCAACCAAATTTATTATTGCAATCAAACCAACATCATCAGCATGCTGCAAGATAATTCTTCACAAGATGAAGGAGAAAGTATGAATTAATCTACCAAAGAATGAAAGCTTGAATATTTGTGCTAGATGTATAACATTAGATTTACAAATATATGATCTGCCAGCATTTTAAATCTCCCACATCTTTGCATGCCCTCCACAACTGTAAAAATAGAAAAGTAATTTGATTATTAAGAAATTCATATGGAGAGGCGGGAAATCCAAGTTCAAACCCCTGCTCAGATATCAGCTTTCTGTGAAACCCAGAGCAGGTCACTTCAGACCAAATCCACAGAGGTATTTAGAGGTACAGTTCAAAGACATTACCCCATGTTAAATTCAGATGACATGGACTACTGAGCACAATTTAAACCCAGCCATTTCCTGGCGTGCAAGCATCAGGCATAGCTGCACGAGGGCATTTCCAGCTGCTCCATGAGTTGTGTTCAGAGGTTGGTATGAACCTAACCCAGCAGCTAAATACCCTTAATACCCCACAAAAGATGTGAATTTTATGTCCTTTTTTTTTTTTTTTCCCCTGGAATAGGGCTCAAATCACCAACCTATAGATTAGCCCAAGTGATGGCCCCACAGGACCAGAGCTCTGTTACCCAAAATGATACTGGGTGCAGCAGTTCCCGATGGCTGAAAGAAGATGTATTAAAAGAGCAAGTTACTCCTCTGGGAATCAGGCCAGACAAGTGTCTATGATACACGTGCAGATGCACACACATGTATGGTAAATACCTGTGCAAACACACAGTATATCTGAAACATACAGCCCAACAAACAGACATGACTGCTGTGGTTACCATCTGGCTGAGACACCTTGCTAGGTAAGAGAAAGCTAACCAAACACTGCGATTCATTCGTTCTTCATCATCTCACAAAAGCCCATGAAGCACATACGGTGGTAGCATATCTCCAGCTAGCTCCCAGAAAGCGTGGTGGCAAAGCAGGATTTATTTAAATATTTAAATTTATTAAAACAATCACAATTTTTCCATCATTCAGGACTCCAAACTGACCTTTAAAATAAAAGCAACTAAACATACTATGCCTAGTTTGAGTATTAATGATGGGCTTACATACCTGAACAAGCATTACTTACATACTCAAAACCTGCTGAATTGAGCGTTTAAGTAAGTATTAAAACCTCATTGAGTCAGTCTAAGTCAATGAAGTCAAATTTGTTAGGCCTGATGTTCATCTTACTTATTAACGGCTGATATAAATTAATGAGTAACTAACTAAATGGAACTGCAGCCGGGCAAACACCTAATTTAGAGGCATCTTTAGATTTTACCTTCTATACAGGCTGTTAGTTTGCATCTGCAAGCAAACTTTTCAAGTTAAATTGGTAATCAAAGTACTATTGGTTTAAGTGGCTGTAGAGAGGCCGCACTAACTTAGCTACATTTCTTTTTAACAGGGTATGTGAGTTAAACAGTGTAGATATACTCATTCAGCCTCTTCCATATATGAGCTCTAAGTGTGACAGGATCAATCCCTAAACAGCTTCCAATTAATTCATCAGCTTTCAGCTCCTCATGCCAAAGAAGCAGTTTTTCATTAACAGATTCCTGTTTGGTTTATATCATCTGGATACTATTAATCACATGAATTGATTTCCAAAATTATTTTTCCTATTTTTTTTTGCCCCTTCATGCAAGTTAACCTATAACTCATTTGTGGGAGTAAAAATAAAATAGTCATCATCTGTGTTTAAAATACTTGTGTCTTCTGTAAACCAAACAACTTTTTAGGAACTCCATTGAAACAGTCTTCCAACCACCACCAAAACATGACTCATTTAGCCACCATTTTGACAAAACAAGACTTCAGCAAATGACAAAATGCTGTCCTTCACAGTTTGGACCTACCTTTTAGCAATAAAAAAATCTATAATGTAAAAGCATAGGCAAAAATATGATTTTTGCAATGTCCGTGTCTGCAAACCTTTATATCACTTAGAAGCAGGATGAACTTTCCCGCAATCTAAATGCCATGATTTTCCATGGACAAGTCTTACAGGCACAAGAAAACCTTGATGAAAGTTCTTTTAAAGTCTAAAAAAACTCAGAAGAATTTGAAATTCTGGACACTCAAAGGCAAATTTAAAGTGTTAGTGCGTATTTCAGAAGCCTAAATTCAATGGTTAATTTTAAAAACATGACCTCCTTTTATCCTCATTTTCTTTCCATTCCAACACTTGAACCAAATAATAACACAAAAGATGGGAAAACTGCAGAGTTCTGTGATCAGACTCTCAAAATCTCCCCCAGGAGATACTGATTACATTTTACCGGTTTAAGCTGGACCCTAGAGATACAGATGTGCCTCATAATTGAATACGTATTAAGTAGGTTGACCACACAGATCAGATCAGCACACTATTTGCTTGTTAATGCTGCAAGGGCTTTAACTAAAGTTTGACCTCTTCATTATCTCCAGCTTTCCATGGAACAAGCTCAGTCTTCAGGCCATTTCCACTCCCTCAATTCAGGACATGGGCATACAAAAACACAGTGAAAAATAGATTAGATTGAAAATAAGACACAAAAATTGAGTGCAGCACGGTTAAGGGGAGACTGGAGGAAATATAAACATGTTAGGCTTTCGGTTCTGATTTTTACATTAAATAAGATGCTTTTTCTTCCTTTGCCTCAGGAGTCACATTTTTGCCGTATTAGATGAAGGGGGAAAGGCCCCCTCTTATTCTTGGAAGATTTCCTGGAAGCCTCCCCCAGTCTGAAGATGCAGTTTCAACAGTCAGTGCTTAGCTGGAGAGCAAACCAGGAGACTCTTTTATGAACATACTGATGTCAAGCAAGGGCGTACTGTCCCTGACCTAAACCTCCCTCCAACTGCAACCTGTCATGATGCTCTGTGGACATGATTTATTTCTCCCTACTGCCCTAGCCCAAATTGGCAAGGAAATCAGCCAAGTTTACAAATGCACATCTCAAAAAAAAAAATAAGTCTACAAACCATCACACACTTTTAAACCCGTCTTAAGGAGCTGCTGTGTGAACTTACATTGCCTTTTTCAAATTTATTGACAGTGTTGATGCAGTTGTAGAGAATGCGCTCTCCCATGTCTCCCTGGTCGCCGATAAGGCAGACAAAGACTTTGGCATCTGTGCCACTCCCACTTACCGTCCCAGTGCAAACTGTCACCTGGTATTTTATCACTGTGGAGACATAAATTAATAAAACAATTTCAGCAACACAATTGATTGTCATTTAAATTTACTTCATTTTCCACAGACTTGCAATTAATTTTAAGTGTTCGCACTTCCAGTTGGTGCTTTACTGATGTATTGACTTTTACGCTTCCATGTTATCACTAGGAAAAGGAAAAAAAAATAGGAGGGCATAAAATGTTAAGAAAACCCATAAAATTCCTCCAAAGAAGGACAAAAAAATGCTGTCCCCTTTGGGTAAGACCTCATGAACTGGAGTGCATAGTCTCCTTGGGGCCCCAGCCCTCCTACCTCTCCTCCTGCCTTTCCAAGAGGGTCCCAGTGATGGGGGATCTTGTAACAATGCGTTTGGGGCAAAATACAATTTTCGGCATCCAGGGGCATGACCAGCAGACAAAAAGCATTAAAAAGGGACAAGGGCTCGGGGACCTGAGGAACAGGTTCTTCATGTTGGCTTAATGGGGCAGGACAAGCCCAGTTGGCCCCATCTCCTTCAGATTTTCACAGTGCAGGAGTCTGGATTGTGTTTTGCCTCCATGTCACCTTTGAGATCTTTATTTAGGATTTTTCTGGATGGATTTTGAGCTGCCACGTTCCTTCCTTCACCCTGCCCTCATCTCTGCCCTCCCATCCCGTTGGGGGAAGGATTTCTGAAGAAATTTCACAGCAAAGAACCATCCCACAGACCAACCTTCAGGACAGAGACCTATTTCTCCAGCATAGGGAAGCAACAAGAAGCAATGCTCCCACCCTCTCTCCCAAACCCGCCTGCAAGCCCAATACGTGGGTGCTGCATCTCGCCTCTGCTCAGCACAACTGCTCCTCATGGGAAACTGCCTGCATTTGAACTCAAGCAGCCCTCTCCACAGTTGATTAAAAAATACATTTCAAAACTAGGTTTATTTACATTTTAATAACACCTGCAATTACAATTACTCTTCCTCTTCCGAGGAACCGCTCAGCTGCATGCAGATCACTGAGTTCATCAGAAATTTCACAAAACAGGGGACTCTTGGTCTACAGAGTATGGAGCCCCATTGGGTGCTTTGGTGGAAATAAGAGAAATCCCAGTGACCACCTTGCTCTCCAAAATTCTCCCTCCAAGTACATTTAATTCTTGTGACACAAGGTCAAGACAGAAGTGAGCACTTCAGGAAGCCAACACAAAGTTCTGAGGCTTTCCTTAATTAAGCCTTTAGTTTGAGCATAGTTAACCCAAAAAAATATTTCCAATTACTCACATGTACTGCAAGGTGCCTATGCTCTTGCACAACTGCTCTGTGCAACTTCCTATACATTTATACATACAGCTGCATAAATGTACACATAATTAAATAAAACTTTCAAGCCCCAAAATTTTTGTTAAATTTTAGATTGCATTTCTGCTAAGGTTGCTTTCCATGAATATCCCTTCAAACCTGGCATTTCACATTTTAAAGGAGATTGGAAAAAATACAAATTTGAAAAAAAAATATGTCTGGAAACAATTATGCTGTGGCCAGATCTCTCCCATCTTCCAGCACAGAGAAATCTGCTCAGAATGAGAGCCTGGGATTTCTGAGACTTCATGCAGCTAATGATGCACACAGAAAATACTGCAGAAAGAAAGTGCCAGAAAGAGAAGCTAATTGAATTGCATTGGTCTGCCTATGCATCCCTTACACAAAGAGGGTTTCTTTCTATTCAGCTCCTAAGTGAGCCCCTTCACGGAGCCCGTGGCTCTCACCTGGCATGACTTCAGTCACTAGAGATCCCTCTGCAGGGAGCTCCCGCACGATCTCATTGTTGTCTTCATTTATATCTAACCAGCGGCCGCAGTTGAATGAGTATTTTTCTTTTGTCAGCGTTTTCAGCAGTTACCTTTGTTAAACCAAAACACTGCATGAGTTCAGAGGCTTAAAGACAAAAAAGCAACAAGCTCCTGACAGGTTTTTTTTCCTGAGAAGCAAGAGTAGGTAGCAGCAGAGAAATAACACACATTAATAACGAGACCATCATTCAGATTTGCACACCGCAGCGATGCACAGAGCAAAGTCTGTCATAGCTGATGGCTTTTCATTCCTCCGTTCTCCAATCACTCGTTGTGAAAATTTTGATGGATACTGTGGCTCTTAGTAATTGCTTGTCATATGCCACTGTATAAACCCACAGAGCAAATCGTGGATGGCGCTTGCACTGTTGGTCCCCACAGCTCAAAACCAGTGCATGGCACATTTAGAAAACACCCAGAAAATGGCAGCAAGCACGATCAAAGCTCTGCAGTCACTTCCAAAGGAGTAATGAGCAAATAAGGTGGGGCTTTGCAGATGGCTGGAGAAGTGGGTGAAGGGAGGGTATGATGAAGGTCTACAAAGTCACAGGTGGCATGGAGAAGGCAGAGAGGGTCAACTGTTCACTCTTTGCTACAAGAAATACAGGGCATCAAATGATGCTTGTAGAGAGCAGTTCAAAGCAAACAAAAGGACACAATCAACCTGTGAAGTCCTTGCCAAAGCTCATTAGAGGCACGCAAGAAAAATCTCTAAGCAGTAAATTGTGATTTATCATCATAGTTATTTGTGGCTGCGTGGCAAAGTGTATGTTTTGTTAAGCGCAGAGAACATCTTCCAAGCTCTGCAGAAGTGTGGGTGAAGCTTAGAGATGAACTTGCTGCCTTGCAGACCCAGGTGAGGACTGACAGCACAGTAATCATTGCTGGTAGAGCAAAGGACATGTAGCTGAAGACTGAGCAGATCACCCTTTTCATTTCCCAAACAGCACGATGCTGCTCCCTCCTGTCAAGTCTCCACAGGCTCTTCCAGTCTGCAAGCGTCCATCTCCTGCAACGGGGCTGTCAGCACTTCAGGGCAGGTTATGCTCCACTGCAGAATATTTCTCTACCATAGTCAGTTCTTTGTTATGACCAGCCTAAATAGGCCATAGAAGGAGTGGATTTGTCTCTCCATGCAGTAATGATGTCTAAGAGTAGGAAGCTTTCTGAAGAGCAGGGGGAAACCCCCCCGGCACCAGTGAGGGAGGACTGCAGTGCGCTGACGCTGGCAGAATGGGGAAACGTGCTTTTCACCATTGACCTGGGCTGTTGGCAGCTGCCATTTCCCATTGCTCTCATTTCCCATACATAGCCGGGCTGAACTGAGAGGAATGGGAAGGAGAAGGAATTTCCTCAAAAAAACATGCAATGAATCCTTCTCTCCGCACATATTTTTGCAAACGCTACAACATGCTCTCTTCACATCTTGTTTTCATGTAGGATTTCCACTTCCACCCCTTGGCCAGCACTGTCTGTAAAGGCAGGTACCTCTGACCACTGCACATCAGACCCAGCTGCCAGCTGAGGACCGCAGTGACCCAGGACTGACACTGCACACCTCTGTGACTGACCTGGCTTTTCAGGTCTACTTTCCCTTGCTGTCCTCTCACCTTATCCAGATGCCAGCCAGCAAAGGGATTTCTTTTCTCATGCCATATCCGAAGCTTGTAAAATGTGCCCAGATCAGGGAGCTCGATCTATAGAGGGAAAAAAACCCACAACATTATCTATTTCTGTAAGTCAGCAAAGCATGCACACAAAGGACACCTCTGAACATCGTTTAAGAGCCAAATCAGAGAGGAGTCAAAAACTAAAGTAAAAAATAACCTATGTTCTTTAAAAGTAATAAACCCTGCTCCACAAAGATAGCTTCATACAAATTGAATCCAAACACTTTTGATCATGAGAGGTCCTTGAAACCATTTCTCCCAGTAAGAACTAAGGCCAGCTCTCAAGCTTCAGTTTTTTCTCAAACAGGGTCTGTGAGGAACAGCCACACTTCCTCCAGAAGACATCCACAGCTGCTGGTAAAAATGGGGTAAATATTTTGACTACAGCCATGCCTTAAAATCCTTTGTTTCTCAATTTTCTCTATCTAGTCCCCAGTTAACTTTTAAACATATTTGCTCCTAAACACAAAAAGACCCTCCCCAGCCTCCAAACACAACGTGCTGTTGAGCTCAGCCCCAAATGTTCATGGAGGCTCGCGTCCAAGGAGGCTGAAGACCACATCACCGAGGAGAGGAAACACTACTGTTAATTCTCCTGTAACTAGCTAATGACCACTTAGGCACTGAGGGGGAAAAAATAGATAAATTATTAGCTTTAGAGAGACATGGTCTAAATGGGTGGAACAGTCCATGACATGAGTGGGGCTGTGCCCGAGGGGGAGACTATCATCTGCTTCAGGAGCCACAGAGGAGATGTGGTACTTAGTACCACTATGATTTGAAGGCATCACCACCTGAGCACCCAGGAACACCAGACTAAGCCCTGTTTGGAGAAGACAAACCAGATGGTGGGGAAATTATTTGCATCACCACCAAAACGAATGACTTCACTTCAGAAGGATCTATTGAGGTAAAGAACTCATGCTGCTGATTTTCTGTACAGGGTTGAAGCTAATACCCTGGCAAACAATACCAAGCCAAATTTACCACTTGCACAAGATTCATACCATGAACTTGTCAGTCTGTCCAGCTTCAAAGTTGTCTGAATTGTTGTCCAGCTTCATCTCATCGGACTTCCCCTTGTCTCTGTAAATCTGGAAGAAGATGGTGGCATCTGTCCCTGCATTCTTAATGTCACTTGTCCAGATCCAGAGAGACCAGGGGCTTTCTACAAAGAAAGGTTCAAGACATTTTGTTTACAAAGTATTTTTTAAAGGTGTCCTGGTAAAAAACATAATTCTTATTCTTTCCCTTGGGTGGTAGAGAGGGCAGGATGGTATGAAAGAAGACCAGGACATTTTATACTTTTCTGCACAAACATAATCAGCTGCTACATGACATACAGGAATGAGATTGTCTGGAAATGTAATTCTGTGTTTTCATTTAAAATAAAATGAGAAAACCCATAAATCACCACTTTCCAGGTTAACCATATTCTTCTATGTCATACATTACTGACAGGGTAATCCAGGGATGTGGTCCATCTCTGTAGTTTCAGTATACTTCTCAAACACCTATAACTCTAGCTTCAAAGACCATTTTAAAGCCAGGGAAATACTATCAGCTTTTGCTTTGTCAGAGAAAGTCTCCAGTTACTTGTGCATGGTGCAGTGCAGCTCCAGGTAGCTCCTAAAACTTGCTCCAGTTGATCTGTGTCTGGAACAAGGAGGAGTATGGATACAGCCATGTATCACTTCATCCTGAGCTAATGAGCCTTCCTGAGACTGGACCAATTACCCCAGATACACCTTTTGCAGGACAGGCTGGCTCGGAGCCCTTTCATGTATCTGTAGCCAGGCTGCATCATGTGGCATAAACATGCTCAGAGCAATGTAAAGATATTTTTCAAAAGCTTTGAAATTATTTAAATACCTAAATTCCACCTGACTTCGGTTAGCACTTCTGTTACTCTGACATGCCCAAAGATCGTGGTAATGCTACAAAATTTTTCTCTCTTAAGTCTTCACCCAACATTTTAACTGTAAGAGCAGTCCACCTGCACAACTTTAGATTGGTTTTCATACCAGAGGATGGTTGCACATGTAAAGGTGATGTTATTTCCTCTAAAGAGCCCCTCATCTGCATTCTTTATTGATAATAACGTGTTTCACTTCTGCAGGCCTTGCAGCACTTACAGGAGAGGGAACAGGTTTCTTTCCTGACTCAGCCATCAGCTGAATTATTAACAAATCCTAATGAAAGAATTGCTAACCCTTTTGGTATGCCTGAGCCCACATGAGCATGGCTTAACCTTCAGAGCCCAGAATGGAATATAAAAATATGAAGACATGCATATAAATTAGATTTTTACTGATGTACTGAGCATTTGACTGTAAAAAAGAGGGGAACAGCTACTCAAAAAAAAATGAGGAGGGAAAGGAAACTCTCTTTTAGAAAAAGTTTTGCCCTTATTTTAATTATATGCAAAATATTGATGGCCACTCCCTTCTGAAAACACCAAGTTTTATCTGAGCTGAAATGAAGATAAGGCAAGTTTGCGTATGGCATGTGATACAGCAGCCTGATCTCCCTGGGGAAAAGAGCAAGGGCAATTCAGACACCAGAGACTTCTCTCATCTGTCTGGTTTGGCCTCCCTGACCTCTTGCTAAAGGAAAGGAGAAGTGGTGCATGAAGGGAGGGGGAAAGGGGACCTTGTAGCAGAATTAATTGCTGATAGAGGGATGTCAGGGAGAAACCACACAGGGAGAAACTAGGGTGAGCTAGGTCTGCAGCTGCCAGCAGAGACCAGGCATTTCCTTAAGTACCCATCCTCATCTTCCCAGGGCTTGCTGGGCATGTTCCCCTGTTCCCTAACCCTTCACATCAAGGGATCCAGGCAGTCTGGAAATTCTCGGAGCCAGAGCAAATATTCCCCAGGGCACAAACACCAGGGAGGGCTAGACCTGACACGATGGTTTCCAGGATAACATTAAAGATAAGGGGGAAAAAATAAAAAAAGACTGAGAATAAATACAGGCTACATGTTGAGCTGCAATGCGCTGGGGGAACAGCTTGCAAATGCTGCGCAGGGAGCCATTTCACCATGGATACCCAAAGTGAGGTTGAACCAAGCTTTGATCAGCTCTATGGAAAGGGACAGTCCTGCATGCATGGGGAGATAGGCGAGATGACATAATAGGTCTTTTCTAACACCAAGTCTTCTGCTTCTATAATCTGGCAGCTAAAGGTCACAGATTTCTCAAGGCTAATGCTCCCTGTCTATCTCCTGCACTGCGGCAGCAGGGGAATTAGCCTGTCAATAACAATCAGAGCTGATAATAGAGGGTTAAAGGTTGCAGATGCTTTAGTTAAATGGACTGAGTCAGAGGCGCAATGTGGTTGTAACACTGACTAACATTTAGATAAAGCTTATTTAAATGAACTGCTGTTTAAGCAGGAGCTCACCTGAAGCATTCTTATTAAACTGTATCTATTATCCTAATTAAAACATTCTGCTTACACATACACGCTGGCTCAGGCAAGGCAGCAGTGATCTGTTTTGCTTGGTGCAAAACCAGCCAGTGAGGCTGGGTGCTGGAGCAGTGTGTGGATGGATGAACAGTGCCGGTACGCTTCAAAATATTTTAGAAGTTTAATTTTAAACTCCCCAAACCAGGATGTTCAAGCTGAAACTAATGCAAGACTCGATTCACTTGAGCCTCTGCCTGACCATGGGTCTACCCATGTTATATTGCAAGGGTGACACTCAGAGTGCTGTCATGTAGGGGGGTCACAGGAGGCTCCTGGGCACTTGTATCTACTTTTCTGTCTTCTCTTGCGCAGGGAGACCGTTTCGTAGAGCTCCCACTCTATGAGACCATCTCCTTCATCTTCATCCAGCCATTTCCCACATGGGAAGGTTTGCTTAATACCAGTGAATGGGCATTAAACCACCACCTAGGAAAAGAGACCGTGAAGGTGAGTCTGAATAGTCTGTTACTGGCAGCCCACAGGACTTGGACAATGAAAACTTAAGTAACTGAAGCAAAGACAGAGCTGGAGATCTTGGTCCTGCTCTCAAAATCAGGTTTTCTGGACCACATGAACTGGACTGGTTGCACGATTCCCAATTTGGAGTATATCTGTCACCGAAATCGGGAATAAAACCTCTTAACACCAATGTAGTATTAAGAAGCAGGCACTCCTTTATTGCAGCGCTGGGGACATGGGGGAATGGCTCCACCTTGCGTGTCCACCTTAGCATCAAAATTTAAGGATTTTTATACACTTTTTCAGTCAAGTCATTGTTACATAACCTTTGCATTGATTGGTTTCACCCATCACACGATCACATCAATATTCCAATCTTACTATAATCATTGGTTAGCTCTCCATCACACAATCACATCAATATTTTAATTTTATTATAATCATTGGTTAGCTTTACTGGCCGATATCCTTAATATTTAAATCAAGATAGGAAGGGTAAGGGGATTTCCAAGTAGCATTACTGGTGTTCATTGTATTTAACTAGTGTCCATGACGGTCTCCTAATAAAACAAAAAGTCCAGTAACTTACCTAGTGGGGTGTCTATGGTTACCTGTTTAAAACTTAACAATCCTATAGTTAACTCTATAGATTCTAAAGCAGAACACAGCACTCCTTCTATTATTATACCAATTCTATTAAACTTATCTTCTTATAATTTTATATTAAATTTCATTTAATTTCAAATATTTATAACATATCTAGAACCCATTTGTCATTTATTCCCACTTTTCCAGAAGTTCACCTAAATGGGTCAAACAAGAAGAGGCAAAAACACCACCAGGGGAAGGGAACAGGAACAGGCAGTGTGGCTGCAGGAGTCAGCATCATGTCAGTGTGCAGCACATGTCCTGCACCACACCAATGCACAGTAGGGTTTTGCAGGAAACACAAGATACAAAACGTCTTCAAATGCAACCTAAGCTGATTTTGCTTTCCAGGAAAACTGCATTTCCCCCCTGCTTCAGGGTAGGTAGCTGCCGCACTCTGCACCCTCCCGTTAGCTCCTGCTGATCTTGTACATGACCTCACATCACATATTGCTCCACTCCCTCCCAATAACAGCGGTGGCCAGACACTTTTTTTTTAGTGAGCTCCAAAGAAGCATCTAAAAACTTCAGGAAATTCTGAGTATAGATGATAACTTTGAAATACTCAGCATAATCCAAGACTGCATTTCTGTCCGGCCCCTTGGGTGAACACCTGAAGGTGCTTTTGGCGCTGAGCAAAAAATAATCTCTGTCTTTGTGACTGCAAAGGGGCAATCAACCCAATTAGTGAGTGAGTGACACATGCGTCTAATGTGCCTTTGAGGCAATCAGCTACTACCATGCACTATGTATAACATTGACTTGTTAAACTGGGCACATTGTCATACAAATAAAAGCAGATTTTTTTTTTTTTTTAAACCGTATTTGGTTGTTGGGGTCAGGTATGAATAGAAAACAATCTGAGAGCTGCCTACAAACAACTTAGTCTCACCTTCTCACAAAACCAGCCAGAACTGACACCACAATTATCATGCCCAATGATGACTCTGCTGAGAGGACTGAGAAGAGCAGCTATCTCCACGTTAAAGAGATCTGTCCTGGCACGCTCAAATTCACCTCCTTCCAAGAAAATCTTCCCACTGTTCTTTAAGCCTTTGGAGCCGTGGAGGATTACGTGGATCTTGGAGTTTGTGCCAGCTCCTCTGATATCTCCTGTCACTACAGCAATGTTGTACACAATACCTGAAGGAATCAGGAATTCAGTTAGGAAGAAAAGAAGGGAGGAGAAAAGGCTGAGAGTAATAATTTTGATTGGATTTACACTGGGCTCTACTGGTTTCCCACTGGTCTTTTTAGCTTTCGACTTACACACAGTGCAATGTTTCATTTGCTTTCATTCCACACATACCTCTGAGAAACGCACAGCTACCTTCAGACTGTCCAAGAGAAACAGGCTTGTGGTGACAAACTCTCTGTTGCATGGTCCAATGGAAAAAAAGTAGGGGATTTTTTTATCACCATGTGGTGATAATTAGGTGAAGAAAGGCAAAAAACTGAATTGGCAACTAAGTCACTTGATTTCGAGAGGTACCAAGCAGTGGATATGTCAGAGAATGTTTAGAGGATGGAGAGGTGTTGCTTTAAACAGTAGTGACAAGATCTGTAGCATCACAAAAGTCCGGAAACATGGGGTCAGCAGCCTATAATGCTGCTGAAACCAGAAGGACCTTCACTGTCACTGCGAGGGCCTAAAGATCTCAGGAAAACAAGGCTTGGGAGAGGTATTAGCCTAGCTGGAAGAAAGAAAAATATTTCTGAAAAGAAGTCTATATGCATAAAAGTTCACTTTTTTTTTTCTAGCTCTAACTGTTGGTCTAAGAAAGATAACACTTCTTCCTACAAGCCTTACTTCTCAGAAAGCTCGTTGGCAGGCATATCTTGGGGCTGTGTCATGGCATCAAATGAGACACCTTTGTAACTATAACAGTGTTTCAGGGAGCATGTATAAAATAGTTGAGGTCCAAGCCATGTTCTTCCTTTGCTTAAATCACCCAGAAATTTTAATAGAGACTTTCAATGAAGTAGAAACATCAGAACTCACTCTCTTCTGAACAACCTTCTCTTTCTTTGAACTTTATGTTAAAAATTGTATTCAAGCATGTTTTACTGTGCATATATCTTCAACAAAACTCATGACAGCAGGAAAAAAAAGCACAGTTATGAATGGTAAAGGAATAAGGGAAGCTTTTAGTAAATGAATTGCATTTTTTCAGATTTTTCCCCTGTCTTCCCCTAATTTTTCCCAATATGCATCCTGCAGTCAGGACTCTGCACCCAGACCACTTTCCTCCTGCACACGTGGGGGGATACAAGATGTTGAAGACCATGCAATGAAGTAAAGAACACCTGTTATGTGCATAATCAAAGTGTTTACCTTTATGTTAATGAGTAAATGCAGGCAGAATACTATACAAATAACCTAATTTGTTTTACTGACTTTACATCCAGGTTTCTTTTAACAGAGACATAACTTTTGGTTGTCTCTGCTCTAACCATGTTGGATAATCAAAAAGGCAGTTTTAGGGCTCGGCACTGCCTTTCTTGTTTTGTAAAAGGATGCGTAGTTCCCCAGCCAAGAACCTGAAGTACCATATGCACTACTGTGTGTCACGTTGGTGACTGTGGAAATAGCAATCCACTTTCTGAAAGCTGATGAGTGGCTTGCTGAAGTACAAGCCAGATCTTTCATCCTTTGCCCATCAGCCCCTTATCTAGGTGCATCAGGTAATCAATCAGCATGTAGGTCCCGCATAGCTTCACCAGTGAGATGTGGAGGTGGAAAATGTGATGGTAGTTCAGGGACCCTCACACAAAACTGCCTGTCACCAGCAGATGGTCCACTGCAGGTCTCCCTGAGCACAAGGCATTCAGTCTTCTAAAGAAAACACAGCTAGCGGTATTAATTAGGCCTTTGTATCTTTGCATTTTCCCACCATGGATTCAGCCCATGACTTTACCTGTGGCTTCAGTGCCCCCAACAAGAATGTCCCTCTGGATTTTTCTGTCATCTTCATCTAAAGCAAACCAGCGTCCAACTGGGAATTGGTACACACATTTATTACCAATGTCTTCAATGATCACATAAAGCCAAAGGTTAAGTTTATCGATACCGTGTGTATTTGAGGTGTGAACAGGTCGACGACCTGATCTCCTTGGTGGCCTAACTCAAGGAAGAGGTGGAAAGGTTAAGGAGTACAAGAGCATCCCAGGAAGAGGTTGGCGGGCAGTGCTGTTCCCTGCCTATCCTGGGGAAAACGGACGGGCCTAATGCTCCCCGGGAAGTGGAGGATCCTCTTCCTCCTCCACAAGGAGCAGGAGAAGACCTAGGGGATGGGGGGGAATGGAGGCAGGTCCCTGCTAGGGGTGGCAGGCGAATCCCATCCCGACCTTCCTCCCCTCCCCGCATCCCCCTGAAAAATAGGTATGAGGTACTGGAGCTTGAGCGTCTTCCTGAACGTCAGGAAGACACGAATCTAGGTGAAAGACCTTCTACGGGGCTACGTAAACAGAAGCAACCAAGTAGGAGGGTTGCAACCAGCTCCAAAAAGGAGAAAAGTAATTGTTATAGGTGACTCCCTGCTAAGGGGAACGGAGGGCCCCATATGCAGGCCAGACCCAACTCACAGGGAAGTCTGCTGCCTCCCTGGGGCTCGGGTAAGGGATGTTGCCAGGAGGATTCCTGAACTGGTGAGGCCCCTCTGACTACTACCCACTATTAGTATTCCAGGTGGGTAGGGATGAGATTGAAGAGAGAAGTCCCAGGGCATTTGGTAAAGGGGGTAGGTGCACAGGTTATATTCTCCTCAATTCCTTTGGTATTGGGTGAAAATAGGGAAAAGACTATGAAAGTACAACAGATTAATACGTGGCTAAGAGACTGGTGCCGTAGGTGGGATTTTGGGTTCATTGACCACGGGGTGGCTTTCATGGCACTGGGCCTGCTTATGCCGGATGGGGAACAGCTGAGTCAGAAGGGGAAAAGGGTTATGGCCCAGAAGATGGCAGGGCTGGTCAAGAGGTCTTTAAATTAGGTTCGATGAGGGAGGGGGATAACACTAAGGCAACTGCAAATGAACCTAGGGGCGACAGGCCTGCGTCGGGGGCAAGGCCGCTAGCCCAGCTGAAGTGCATTTACACCAATGCACGCAGTATGGGCAACAAACAGGAAGAGCTAGAAGCCACTGTACAGCAGGAAGGTTATGATGCGGTTGCCATCACAGAAACGTGGTGGGATGACTCTCATGACTGGAGTGCAACTATGGATGGCTATAAGCTCTTTAAGAGGGATAGGCGAAGCAGGAGAGGTGGTGGGGTAGCGCTGTATGTTAGGGAGTGCTTGGACTGTGTCGAAGTTGAGGAAGATGGTGAGGATGACAAGGTTGAATGTCTATGGGTAAAGATCAGGGGGAAGGTCGGCAGGGCAGACATTACGGTGGGAGTCTGTTATAGACCACCCAACCAGGATGAGCAGGCGGACGAGGCGTTTTACAAGCGGCTGTCAGAAGCCGCCCGCTCGCCGGCACTTGTACTCGTAGGTGACTTCAACTTGCCGGATGTCTGCTGGAAATACAACATGGCAGAGAGGAAGCAATCTAGGAGGTTCCTCGAATGTGTGGAGGACAACTTCCTCATGCAAGTGGTAAATGAGCCCACTAGAGGAGGGGCCCTGCTTGACCTGTTGTTTGTGAACAGAGAAGGACTAGTGGGAGATGTGAGGGTTGGTGGCCGTCTTGGGAATAGCGACCACGAAATGTTAGAGTTTTCGATAGTGGGGGAAGTAAGGAGGGGCAAGAGCAGAACTTCTGCCTTAGATTGCTGGCGGTCTGACTTTAGCCTGTTTAAGAGACTGGTGGACAGAGTCCCTTGGGAGTCAGTCCTGAAGGGCAAAGGAGTCCAGGAAGGCTGGACATGCTTTAAAAAGGAATTGCTAAATATTCAGGAGCAGGCTGTCCCGGTGTGTAGGAAGATGCGGCGGGCGGCAAGGAAGGCACAGACTCTGAGATCGAGGATGCAAGGGCCTGAAGCCGAAAGGCCTAAGGCTTTTTATTGTTATGCTACTACTCTATTTAACTGCTACAATGCAGGAGCCAGACTAGGCAGTTCAAGATAACATCAACATTCACACGCTAAGCACTCATCACCCATTCTGGGAAGAGCCAGTGTTCTGGACTCAAAACATCAACAACCATTCCTTGTTTTCAGCTCTGTGTTCAGAACTGACCTTCCACACATGTTTACTTCTTTCATGCCTCAAAAAGCCCTGTGAACTGGTCTCAGCTCCTTTATCTTAGAAGCAAGCAAAAACTATTCTCAGTGCAGTGTTCCCAAGCAAATCTTATGCTCCCCAAGTAAAGCACAGCTGTTTGCAGACTGAGGGTCTTCCACATTTCCCCCTTTTTTGTTTATTTGATGACAAGGGTGGTCATGATGTGGGCTTCGGCTTTTCAGAGTCCTCTGATTGCAGACCAGGTCTCTGAAGCAGCACTTGGGGCAAAGGCACACAAGCAGGGACGCAGGCACCGCGGAGTTCAGTTCCTGCTAGAGAGAAAGTGAAAGAGATTCCGGGCCTGCTGCCTTCACCTGTATATTAGGGATTTCTGCCAGGCGGCATTTTTCCACTGTGCTTTGATCTTTCTCACAGCAGGGCAGGAATCTCAGGCATAAACAATTAGGTGCCCTTGAGTCTTATCACAGGCCTATGTTATCTGAATGAAGATGCTCTACTTGTCCAGCACACAAGACTAAATAACAGTTAGTAGTATGATATATGTGTTTTTTGACACCCCAGGTGCAAGTCACTTGAGCGTGTTTACAATCTTCCTCGCCCATCTTCCGTTATATTCCCACATTCTACCCCCTCGCTCAAGAGACTGCTTCTCCTGGGGAGTGCAAAGCTGGACGTGCACATTTGGCTTGCGGGGTGTAGAGCAGAGCAATATACAGAGACATGCAATAAATACATATAGAAAAAGGAATAAACATAGATATCTATACAATAATGTTGTAGCATCACTAATTACAAAGAAGGGCCAAAGATAAACAAGACTGTGAACAACATCCCTGTAGTGTCCAAATTTACTTGATTCACACGCTCTAGAAGAGATAACTGCTGTGAGAATCAAAACAGTATCTTCTCCTCAGAGCCACCTGCATGTGTCAACAGAAAGGCCTTAACCACGCTTGCGTGGAAGCGAAGTCACACAGCAGACAGTACAACTATGGGGGGACCACGACCACCAGAGACCACCCAAGACCTCTCGCAGCATGCTACTTGCGTGCTCATCCAGTCATTTCAGCATTCCCCAAGTAATGCCCGGTGTCGGGTTGACTGTTCTACGTCACTTGCGTGGTCCCTGTGCTTTCAGCGTCTGCGTTTCTGGTACCGGGTTCTGGTTGTGGTTTCTCCAGCTCATGGTATGGCTTCACGCATCTCGCAGGTAGCCAAAGAGGACCTGTTGGGAGTAAAACACAAGCATATCCCCTCCCCCATGTCAACAATTCTACTGGTCCACGCCAATCAGTTGGGCCTGGCAGATCTTTATACCAAACCTTAGGATTTTGTGTAAAGGGAACTTTAGCCTGAAAATGTCGTTCCACTGCCGTGGTATCTAATCGAGAAGATGACCGATTTAGAAAATTTAAAATGAACACAGCCATATCTAATTGTTCTTGAGGAGCTGTGGCTACACTCCCCCTTTTTTGTTTTTGCAACATGTGTTTCAAGTTTTGATGTGTCCGTTCAATTATGGCTTGTCCGGTGGGGGTGTGCGGGATACCTGTAACGTGAGACACACCCCACTGTTGTAGGAATAAGGCCGCTGCTTGAGATACATAGGCAGGTCCATTGTCTGTTTTTATTTGTTTAGGGAGGCCCATAAGTGCAAAGCACCTTGTCCAATGTTTCTTAACATCCTGAGTCCGTTCCCCTGTAGCTGCAGAAGCAACAACATAACCAGAAAAGGTATCCACAGTAACATGAACATACTTTTGCCTGCCAAAAGGTGGATAATGTGTAACATCTGTTTGCCAAATTTCATTAGCCTTCAGTCCCCTGACATTTACACCATCATGATAAGTTGCAGTATTATATAGTTGACAATCGTTACATGCCCGAATAATATCACGAGCCTGCGTTTTTGTGAGAGCAAATTCTTTCTGTAAACTGCGAGCATTTTGATGGAAAAAGGAGTGAGATAATTGTGCATGTTGAAATCGTTGAGTAAGGGAGGATGATGTTATGGGCAAAACAGTGTACTTATCAGCTACTGCATTCCCTTCTACCAGAGGTCCTGGCAAGCGAGTGTGAGACCTAATATGAACAATAAAGCAAGGATGCTGTCGTTGCTGAAGCAGAGTTGCAATAGCAAGGAAAAGTTTATACAGCTCTTTATTGCTAATTTCTTTGATAAATGCAGCTTCTAAGCGGTTAATAGCGCCAACAGCATATAGTGAATCTGATACAATATTAATAGGTTCGCTTGCAAACAATGTCAGAGCTAAATGTATTGCAGACAATTCAACAATCTGAGTGGACGCTTCCACAGTAACTGATGTGTGTTGCCATTGTGCCTTTTCTTTCCAGGCCACTACGGCCTTCTTTGTTTTACCTGAGCCGTCTGTAAAAACCGTTTTTTGCATTTGGTATAGGGTGAGGCACCATCACTCTCTGTGGCTGTAAACAGAGGGAAGGTAAGGCTTGCAAGATTTTATTCCGTGGCAAAGTAAAATGGATATCATTCAAATAATCAGCCAGAGCAGCCTGAAATTCAAGGCTGTCCCTCATCAGAGTAATGTGCGTTTCCTTATGAAAGGGTAGGTAAATAATGTCAGGGTCTCGACCTGTCAGCTGCTGTATCCTGAACCGTCCTTTCTGAATCACCATAATGACCATCTCCAAAGGAGTCGTAATTGTTTTTGTAAAGGTGTGTGATAAGAAAATCCATTCCAGGGTAACTAATTGCTGTGATTCTGTCAATTGAGCAAATAGCCCATAAGGCTGGAATTTCGTGTGAACCACAAAAAATAGAAGAGGCAAGTGTAAGATTATACGTCCTGCTTGGGAAGCTGTAAGTTTTTGAATTACCAATGCCAATTCCTGTTTTGCTTTGTCAGAAAGGATTCGAGGCGAAGTTAAATCTGAATCCCCCTTCAAGGTGTTAAACAGGGTACTTAACTGTTCAGTAGAAATACCCAGCACAGGACGAATCCAATTAATTGTCCCTAGTAGTTGCTGCAAATCATTTAATGTAGAGATATTGTTTACCAAACGAAGTTGTTGTGGCCGTAAGGTTCTGGTAAACAGTACCCATCCCAAATACTTCCAGGGCGGTTCTGTTTGTATTTTTTCTGGGGAAATATGAAGCCCAAATTGTTGTAAAGAGTCTTTTAGATGATTTACAGTTTTCATCAGTTCTGTCTGTGTCAAAGCTGCAATGAGAATGTCATCCATATAATGGTAAATAAGAGACTGTTTAAAAATACTTCGAGTCGGCTCTATTGCAGCAGAGACCACTAACTGACAAATTGTGGGACTGTTCATCATGCCCTGTGGGAGAACCTTCCTTTCTGCTCATCTTTTTTCTTTACTGTCGGCTTTGGGCAGTTCTTTTTAATATGCCCCATTTGATTACACTCAATACATTTCATTTCTGCTCGTCCCACAACGAGTTGCTGAGCCAAGGCACTTGCAAGTAAAGTAGCTTTATGCTCTTCAGAACCCACATTCTGACAGGCTTTAATAAATTCTGCTATACTTTTGTAAGAGTTTTTTAGAGGGCCCAAAATTCTTTGACAATCTGCATTTGCATTTTCATAAGCCAATTGTAATAACAGCGTTTCTACTGTATTTTCATCATCAATCTGCCTGCTCAGTGCTGTTTGTAAACGATCAATAAATGTAACATAGGGTTCTTGAGCTCCTTGCCTGACTGCCGCAAAAGAGGGCTGGCGTTTCCCTGCCTCCGGAATGCGTTTCAGGCACTTTAAAGCCAATGCAGAGATCTGTTGTAAACGCTGCCGAGGTAACCGTGCCTGTACCTCTGGTGTCTCATACTGATTAACTCCCAAATATTCTTGCCTATTTTCCAAAGTGTCTGCAGAAACAGCCTCCTGGTACTCTGCCAGCCACACTGAATACTGTGCAGGTGTTAAAATCATCCGTAAAAGTGACTTCCAATCATGTGGAGTCATAGTATAGGATTCCCCAATGACTGTTACTAAATTTGAAGTATAGTTACTGTGCAAACCATAGTCTCTCACCGCGGCCCGTACTTCCTTAATCATTTCATAACTAAGGTATTGATACTCAGGAGAATGATATGGACGATAGATTACCGGCATCGCCGTCAGCATGGCAAAATCTCCTTTACGAGCAGCTTCCTCTCTACAATTTTCTGCCAGCGTTTTGTATTTCGTTACATGAGACTCTGATGCCTTTTCAGCAAAGCCAATAGGTGGCTCGGCAGACGCAGGATACGGAGGAGCTGTTGGTGTTAACTGTGCTCTGCCCGTAGCCGCTGCCGCTGCTGCTGCCGGCTGCGAGACCCCCCGCGCCGAAGGGACGGCTGCAGCCGTTTCTTTTACCGATGTTAATGGTGGGTATAAATTGGACTGTATGTTTGGGTCTGTGAAATCAAGATCGTAAGGATCGTCTGATTCTCCAGAGACTGTTTCATATACAGGCTCCTGTTGCTCCGTCACATCCACTAAGGTGTTAATAGGAGGGGATGCCAGAGATTGCAAATACTCCTCTGCAGGCTGGAGTGCAGAGAGTGCTGTAAAAACAACCCTCCACGTTGCTTCTAAATCCTTTAGAATATCAGACTGCAACGTGTTCCGTTTTTGTATTTCTACTCCCACTTTCGCCCAAATCTTTGCATCGTAAGTCCCTGATACAGGGAACCAGGTACAGTTGTCTTTGATCCATACTAATAACTGCACCAATTTCGCTAATTGGACCTTATAGCCCTGTTCGCGTAATATACACTGTAATACCTCAGTGTAGAGCTTATGCTCTTGGGAACTAGCCTGTCCCATGTTTATTGCGATCGCGGAACTCACTGATTCTGGGGACTCTCCGGTCCTGGGGATTCTCCGATCCTGGGGACTCACTCTCCGGTCCTGGGGACTCTCCGGTCCTGGGGACTCACTCTCCGGTCCTGGGGACTCACTCTCCGGTCCTGGGGACTCTCCGGTCCTGGGGATTCTCTGATCCTGGGGATTCTCCGATCCTGGGGACTCTCAGGTCCTGGGGACTCTCCGGTCCTGGCGCGCGCTAGCCCCTGACAATCCTTCGATCAGAGTCGCCGCCGCTTCTTCGTTAATCTTCAACCTTGTTCGGGCGCCATTTGCGGCGGGCGGCAAGGAAGGCACAGACTCTGAGATCGAGGATGCAAGGGCCTGAAGCCGAAAGGCCTAAGGCTTTTTATTGTTATGCTACTACTCTATTTAACTGCTACAATGCAGGAGCCAGACTAGGCAGTTCAAGATAACATCAACATTCACACGCTAAGCACTCATCACCCATTCTGGGAAGAGCCAGTGTTCTGGACTCAAAACATCAACAACCATTCCTTGTTTTCAGCTCTGTGTTCAGAACTGACCTTCCACACATGTTTACTTCTTTCATGCCTCAAAAAGCCCTGTGAACTGGTCTCAGCTCCTTTATCTTAGAAGCAAGCAAAAACTATTCTCAGTGCAGTGTTCCCAAGCAAATCTTATGCTCCCCAAGTAAAGCACAGCTGTTTGCAGACTGAGGGTCTTCCACAGGAAGAAAAGCCGTCGGGGGAAAAAGACCGGCCTGGTTAAACAGAGAACTTAGGCTAGAACTTAAGGAAAAAAAGAGAGCCTATTTGCTCTGGAAGAAGGGTCGAGTAACTTGGGAGGTCTATAGGGATGTTGCCAGGTCGTGTAGGGAGAAGATTAGAAGGGCCAAAGCTCAATTAGAGCTTGATTTGGCTGCTACAGTCAAAGATAACAAAAAAAGCTTCTACAAATACATTAACAGCAAAAGGAGGGTCAAGGAGAGCCTCCACCACTTGCTGAATGAGGAGGGTAGTGTAGTGTCAGGGGATGAGGAAAAGGCAGAGGTGCTCAATGCCTTCTTTGCCTCGGTCTTTAATGTCAAGACCGGTTGTCCTCAGGAGACTCAGCCCCCAGAGCCTGAAGTTAGGGACAGGGGGCTGTGTGAACCCCCCATAATCCAGGAGGAGACGGTTAGTGACCTGCTGTGCCAGTTGGACACCCACAAGGCTATGGGCCCGGATGGGATTCACCCCAGAGTAATGAAGGAACTGGCAGATGAACTTGCCAAACCACTCTCTATTATCTATCGGCAGTCCTGGTTAACTGGAGAAGTTCCAGCTGACTGGAAATTAGCAAATGTAACGCCCATCTACAAGAAGGGCCAGAAGGATGATCCAGGGAACTATAGGCCTGTCAGCCTGACCTCGGTGCCAGGCAAGGTGATGGAACAGATCATCCTGAGTGCCATTACACGGCACATGCAGGACAATCGGGGCATTGGGGCCAGCCAACATGGATTCATGAAAGGCAGGTCCTGCTTGACCAACCTGGTGTCCTGGTTTGGCCCAAACCAGGCCAATTAGTCTTAGAGAAACCAAGGTCACTGCTAAATTCCTCACTGCTTACGAGTGAAGAGCCAAAGGGGGGGGTCGCAGCTGCAGGGGGGAGCAGACAGGGCAGGTGACCCAAGATTGACCAACAAGGTATTCCATCCCATACATGTCATTCTCACTTTCCTATTTATCACTAACCCACTGCCTCCTGGAGGTGGGGCCCAGGGGGGAGGGGCCCTCCTGTCTCCCACTGATTGGTACCAGCTTTGCCAATTTTCCAGTTAAAAGCCTGCAGGTGTGATGGCAGGGAGAGCTATTGCATTTTGCCCTCTGCCCGTGCTGGGGGGAGCTACTGCCTTTTCCCCTCTGCCTGTACTGGGGGGAGCAACTCTGCCTGAGGAGGATTTCCAAGCTCTTGATCTTGGTTTTGTACATATTTGTATATATTTGATTATTTCTATTATTATTGTTATTATATTCTTTTTCATTATTATAGTTTATTAAAACTGTTTTAACTTTCCAACCCATAAGTCTCTCTCCCTTTTCCCTTTCCCTTTCCCTTTCCCTTGGGGGGGGGGGGGGAGGGTTAACAGAGAGCATCTGCCACCTGGTTAATAGCTGGCCCAGCTTTAAACTGTGACAGATTCATTGGTGCCCAAAGTGGGGCTCCAGAGAAGCTCCAACAGGTTGCTCTGATAAGTTGAATCCTGGCTCTGGTGGGAGGAGACCCGGAGAGCTCAGCTGAGAGAATATCAGATTTCTTCCTTTGAGATTTACAAGGGGTTGGAAAGTTAAAACAGATAGTGAAGATGGTGATGTCATTTTTGAATGCTGTGTTATCTCATCTTTTTATGGAGTTTCTTTCACAATTGAGTATTGCAATGATGCCTTACCTGCTGTGGGCACTGTGTTATTGCTTGCTTCTTATGAATGTTTACATGCAGTCTAGCAGTGGGCGCTGGTCGAAATGTATTGTTTTGGGATGGGGTTTGATACTGATTTATGCTGTGATAAACTGGGCAGTTAATATTCCGATCTCTTATCTTTATGACACAATGATGGGCAGCTTTAATCGCGAATCAGTAGCAGCGACTTCATCTGCACACTCCAGGCGTCCTTTAGCTGATTCTGTTAATGATCACACTTCCAGTTTTACTTCGGGAAATAGCACCTTCTCCTTTTCTGCCAAGCTGATTCCACCAGATTTTGCGAAATTAGGATGGTGCTGTCTAGGTGGCATGTTTTTATTTTTGTTTGTCCTGAATGTGTTTCTGATGTGGGATAAGATTAAATATCGGTGCAGGGACAGTTGTAGGTGTTATGCAGCCACCTCAGATCCTACAGCATGTGCTGCCACTACAGCCACTGAATCCACTGAAACCTCAGCAGCCTGTACCACAGCTCCTACACCCCCCAAGAAGGCCACTGCAGCTACTCAGACTCTCAGCACTCCCAAGACAGCCACTGCATCTACTCAGACTCCAGCATCTATCGAATCTCTACCAATTGCTCCTGTAACCAGGAAGAAATACCAAAAGAAATCGGCTTGGGAAGAGAAGGATGATGACTCAGAGCCTTCTAAGGCAGAGCCATCATATGACCCAGGTGAGGGCCCTTCTCAGGCAGAGTTAGGGCCTGACACAGATGGGGGTTTCCTCGATCGTCCTTTTAAAGCAGACCCATCACAGAAGAAAGGTCCTTCTAAAGCAGAACTATCACAAGAGGAGGACTCGGACGTAGAGATAACCTACCACTCCTTATCCCTGAAGGACCTGAGAAATATAAGGAAAGACTTCAGCCGTTATGACAGTGAACCTATTATTACCTGGCTGCTCCGATACTGGGATAATGGGGCAGACAGCATGCAATTAGATGGCAGAGAAGCCAGACAGTTGGGATCCCTGTCCAGAGATGGTGGTATTGATAAGGCGCTTACAAGAAAGTCAAACACTATCAGTCTCTGGAGGCGACTCTTGTCAGCTGTAAAGAGCAGGTATCCCTATAAAGATGATGTTATGAGCCACCTGAGCAAATGGACCACTATAGAAAAAGGTATTAACTACCTTAGAGAACTAGCGGTGCAAGAGATCATTTATAGACACCCACGGGACATTGTAGATCCTGTAGATCCTGATGAAGTGGAATGCAACCAATCCATGTTCCGGAAGGTTGTGAAGAATGCTCCACCGACATATACCCATACATTGTCAATATTAGTATGGGGAGAAGATGCTATGGCACGACCTAGTGTGGGTAAAATGGCTAACTGTATGCGACAGTATGAAGATAGTATTTCTTCCCCACTGCAGGCACGCATCTCAGCTGTGGAAAAACTGACTAAGGAGAACAAGGACTCATTTAAACAACTGTCAGACAAACTGTCCATGATCGAGAATAAACTTGACTCTCTACCTACACAGGCGCGCGTTGCAGCTGTTAAGAGAAAACGTTCTCCTACAGGACCAGCTCAAAGGAAACGGAACACATCACGAGGTATCCTGTGGTTTGCCCTGCGTGGTTATGGGGAGGACATGAGCAGATGGCATGGACAACCTACCAGTACCCTACAGGCATGAGTACGTGAGTTGCAAGCTAAAAGAAATACCAGAGAGAATTTTTCTAGAAGGATGGCTGCTCCAGTTACCAGTGAGCAGGACCGCAGCCAGGGTAGATGGGCCTCAAATTCCTTTTTCCCAAGTGTGAATAGGAGAAATGAAGGTCCAGTCCCTGTGAGCAGCACGAATCCATTTCTTAATTAGGGGGGCCCTGCCTCCAGCCAGGTGGAGGAGAGGGACAACCGAGTTTATTGGACTGTGTGGATTCGATGGCCTGGCACATTAAAACCACAAAGGTATCGAGCCCTGGTAGACACTGGTGCACAGTGCACCCTAATGCCATCGGATCATAAAGGGGCAGAATCTATCAGCATTTCAGGAGTAACAGGAGGATCTCAAGTGTTATCTGTATTGGAGGCCGAAGTGAGCCTAACTAAAAATGAATGGAAAAAGCACCCCATTGTGACTGGCCCAGATGCTCCGTGCATCCTTGGCATAGACTACCTCAAGAGAGGGTATTTTAAGGACCCAAAAGGGTACAGATGGGCCTTTGGTATAGCAGCTGTAGAGACTGAGGACATTAAACAGCTGTCTACCTTGCCTGGCCTCTCAGAAGATCCTTCTGTTGTGGGGTTGCTGAAGGTTGAAGAACAACAGGTGCCAATTGCTACTGCCACGGTGCACCGACGACAATATCGTACCAATCGAGACTCCCTGATCCCCATTCATAAACTGATTAGACAATTAGAAAATCAAGGAGTGATTAGCAAGACTCGCTCACCCTTTAATAGTCCTATATGGCCAGTGCGAAAGTCTGATGGAGAATGGAGATTAACTGTGGACTATCGTGGCCTAAATGAAGTTACGCCACCGCTGAGTGCTGCTGTGCCAGACATGCTAGAACTTCAATACGAACTGGAGTCAAAGGCAGCCAAGTGGTACGCCACTATAGACATTGCTAATGCATTTTTCTCTATTCCTTTGGCACCAAAGTGCAGGCCACACTTTGCTTTTACCTGGAGAGGTATCCAGTATACCTGGAATCGACTGCCCCAGGGGTGGAAACACAGTCCTACTATTTGCCACGGACTGATCCAGACTGCACTAGAAAAGGGTGGAGCTCCAGAACATTTGCAATATATTGATGACATCATTGTGTGGGGTGATACAGCAGCAGAAGTTTTTGACAAAGGGGAGAAAATAATCCAAATTCTTCTGAAAGCTGGTTTTGCCATAAAAAGAGGCAAGGTCAAGGGACCTGCCCGGGAGATCCAGTTTTTAGGGATTAAATGGCAAGATGGGCGTCGCCAGATCCCGATAGAGGTGATCAACAAAATAACAGCCATGTCCCCACCTACTAACAAAAAGGAAACACAAGCCTTCTTAGGCGTTGTGGGTTTCTGGAGAATGCATATTCCAGATTACAGCCAGATTGTACGCCCTCTTTATCAAGTGACCAGAAAGAAAAATGATTTTCAGTGGGGCCTTGACCAACAACAGGCTTTTGAACAGATTAAACAAGAGATTGTGCATGCAGTAGCCCTTGGACCAGTCCGTACGGGACAAGATGTTAAAAATGTGCTCTACACCGCAGCTGGGGACAATGGTCCTACCTGGAGCCTCTGGCAGAAAGTGCCAGGGGAGACTCGAGGTCGACCCCTAGGATTTTGGAGTCGAGGATACAAGGGCTCCGAGGCCAATTACACTCCAACTGAAAAAGAGATACTGGCAGCGTATGAAGGAGTTAGAGCTGCTTCAGAGGTAATTGGTACTGAAGCACAACTTCTCCTAGCACCTCGATTACCAGTACTAGGCTGGATGTTCAAGGGTAAGGTTCCCACTACCCATCATGCAACTGATGCGACGTGGAGTAAATGGATTGCATTAATTACGCAGAGGGCTCGAATAGGAAACCCTAATCGCCCAGGAATCTTAGAAGTGATCATGGACTGGCCAGAAGGCAAAGACTTCGGAATGCCACCAGGAAAGGAGGTGACACATGCTGAAGAAGCCCCACCATATAATGAACTACCAGAGGATGAGAAGCAGTATGCCCTGTTCACCGATGGATCCTGCCGTCTTGTAGGAAAGCATCGGAAGTGGAAAGCTGCTGTATGGAGTCCCATACGACGAGTCACAGAAGCCACAGAAGGACAAGGTGAATCAAGTCAATTTGCAGAAGTAAAAGCCATCCAGCTGGCTTTAGACATTGCTAAACGAGAAAAGTAGCCAAGGCTGTATCTTTATACTGACTCATGGATGGTGGCAAATGCCTTGTGGGGGTGGTTAAAGCAGTGGAAGCGAAGCAACTGGCAGCGCAAAGGGAAACCTATTTGGGCTGCTGAATTGTGGCAAGATATTGCTGCTCGGCTAGAGGAACTAGTCGTGAAGGTACGTCATGTAGATGCTCACGTACCTAAAAGTCGGGCAACTGAGGAACATCTAAACAACCAACAAGCGGATCAAGCTGCTAAAGTGTTCCAAATAGATTTGGACTGGGAACACAAAGGTGAACTATTTTTAGCTCGGTGGGCTCATGACACTTCAGGTCATCAAGGGAGAGATGCAACATACAGATGGGCTCGTGACCGAGGGGTGGACTTAACCATGGACTCTATTGCACAGGTTATCCATGATTGTGAAACATGCGCCGCAATTAAGCAAGCCAAACGGTTAAAACCTTTGTGGTATGGGGGGCGGTGGTTGAAATATAAATATGGGGAGGCCTGGCAAATTGACTATATCACACTCCCTCAAACCCGCCAGGGTAAACGTTATGTGCTTACCATGGTGGAGGTGACCACCGGATGGTTGGAAACATACTCTGTGCCCCATGCCACTGCCCGGAACACTATTCTGGGCCTCGAAAAGCAAATCTTGTGGCGACATGGCACACCAGAGAGAATTGAGTCGGACAATGGGACTCATTTCAAAAACAGTCTCATAGACAACTGGGCCAAAGAGCATGGCATCGAAGGGGTATATCACATCCCCTATCATGCACCAGCCTCTGGGAAAATTGAACGGTATAATGGGCTGTTAAAAACTACCCTGAAAGCAATGGGGGGTGGAACCTTTAAAAACTGGGATAAACATCTGGCACAAGCTACCTGGTTAGTTAACACCAGGGGATCTATCAATCGAGCTGGCCCTGCTCAGTCAGACCTTCTACATACAGTAGAAGGAGATAAAGTCCCTGTGGTACATGAAAGGAATCTATTGGGAAAAACTGTCTGGGTTCTTCCTGCAACGGGCAAAGGTAAACCCATTCGTGGGATTGCTTTTGCTCAGGGACCTGGATGTACTTGGTGGGTGATGTTGCAAGATGGTGAAGTCCGATGTGTCCCTGAAGGTGATCTGATTATGGGTGAGACTACTTAATTCTGAACTGTATATTGTTGCTGCATAAGTGTCTTTCAGGTTAAGACAGTGTTGATGAGACCGGAACTAGCTTCATCAAGTGGCGTCCAGTAACCTCCTCGAGTCTGACATCTTTAACCTGCAACCCGTGGGCACGAACCATGACGAAAGAGAGACTGCTAGCCAGATGGAAACCCACAATCCTGAACCAAATGAACTTAATGAACTTTTTGTATAGAGATGAATCATAAACTAGTGATATGTGTATATATATTTGAAAATGAAAAGGTAGTGGTGATCTGAGTATGACGTGAATGGTATGGAATAAGGGGTGGAATGTCCTGGTTTGGCCCAAACCAGGCCAATTAGTCTTAGAGAAACCAAGGTCACTGCTAAATTCGTCACTGCTTACAAGTGAAGAGCCAAAGGGGGGGGTCGCACCTGCAGGGGGGAGCAGACAGGGCAGGTGACCCAAGATTGACCAATGAGGTATTCCATCCCATACATGTCATTCTCACTTTCCTATTTATCACTAACCCACTGCCTCCTGGAGGTGGGGCCCAGGAGGGAGGGGCCCTCCTGTCTCCCACTGATTGGTACCAGCTTTGCCAATTTTCCAGTTAAAAGCCTGCAGGTGTGATGGCAGGGAGAGCTATTGCATTTTGCCCTCTGCCCGTGCTGGGGGGAGCTACTGCCTTTTCCCCTCTGCCTGTACTGGGGGGAGCAACTCTGCCTGAGGAGGATTTCCAAGCTCTTGATCTTGGTTTTGTACATATTTGTATATATTTGATTATTTCTATTATTATTGTTATTATATTCTTTTTCATTATTATAGTTTATTAAAACTGTTTTAACTTTCCAACCCATAAGTCTCTCTCCCTTTTCCCTTTCCCTTTCCCTTTCCCTTGGGGGGGGGGGGGAGGGTTAACAGAGAGCATCTGCCACCTGGTTAATAGCTGGCCCAGCTTTAAACCGTGACACCTGGTTTCCTTCTATGACAAAGTGACCTGCTTAGTAGATGAGGGCAGGGCTGTGGATGTAGTCTATCTAGACTTCAGTAAGGCATTCGACACTGCCTCCCACAGCATCCTCCTAGACAAACTAGCTGCCCGGGGCTTGGATGGGTGGACTCTTAAATGGGTTAAAAACTGGCTGGATGGCCGAGCCCAGAGAGTGGTGGTGAATGGGGCAAAGTCCAACTGGCGGCCGGTCACTAGCGGTGTTCCCCAGGGCTCAGTTCTGGGGCCGGTGCTGTTCAATATCTTTATAGATGATCTAGACATAGGGATTGAGTGCACCCTCAGCCAATTTGCAGATGACACCAAGCTGGGTGGGAGTGTCAATCTGCTGGAGGGTAGGAAGGCCCTACAGAGGGATCTAGACAGGTTAGATAGATGGGCCGAGACCAACGGCATGAGGTTCAACAAGAACAAGTGCCGGGTCTTACACTTTGGCCACAACAACCCCATGCAGCGCTACAGGCTGGGGGAAGAGTGGTTAGAAAGCGGCCCAGTGGAAAGAGACTTGGGGGTGCTGATCAACAGCCAGCTAAACATGAGCCAGCAGTGTGCCCAGGTGGCCAAGAAGGCCAATGGCATCCTGGCCTCTATTAGGAACAGTGTAGCCAGCTGGTCTAGGGAAGTGATCGTCCCTCTGTACTCGGCACTGGTGAGGCCGCACCTTGAGTACTGTGTCCAGTTCTGGGCCCCGCACTTCAAGAAAGATGTTGAGGTGTTGGAGCGAGTCCAGAGGAGGGCGACCAAGCTGGTGAAGGGTCTGGAGGGTCTGACCTACGAGGAACGGCTGAGGGAGCTGGGGTTGTTTAGCCTGGAGAAGAGGAGGCTCAGAGGTGACCTTATTGCAGTCTACAACTACCTGAAGGGAGGTTGTAGTGGAGTGGGAGTCGGCCTCTTCTCCCGGGCAACTAGCGATAGGACAAGAGGACACAGCCTCAAGCTTCGCCAGGGGAGGTTCAGGTTGGACATTAGGAAGAATTTCTTTTCAGAAAGGGTTATTAGACATAGGAATGGGCTGCCCAGGGAGGTGGTGGAGTCACCATCTCTGGATGTCTTTAAGAAAAGACTGGACATGGCACTTAGTGCCATGGTCTAGTTGACATGGTGGTGTCAGGGCAACGGTTGGACTCGATGATTCCAGAGGTCTCTTCCAGCCTGGTTGATTCTGTGATTCTGTGCCTCGGTTGTGCTTTGTCTGAACTCAAGGGTCTCGGATCTATTTTATTTTCGGTCAGGGTTTTGGGGGTGCTTTACCTGTGATACCAGACGGTTCAATTTAGCAACGGTTTAGCAAGAGTAGGCCTCAGAGTAGGCTCTAAAGGCCTGCTCTGTGTTACCTTTACACAGAACAAACTTTCCTGTCAATAATTTTCCTTTTAGCTAGAATAATAACAGTAGGTTCTGAAGCAAACTACATGTTTTGTAGATAGAGTTTGTTTATGGGATTGATAACAAGGTTCTAGTAAATAATGATTCATGCTGTTTACGCTTAGTCCTAGAAAAACAAAGGTCTCTGCTAATTATATAAGGCCAAAAGACAAAACAAAACTGTAGAGAACAACTTTGTGATGTCTAAATTAACTTGATTCATAAACTCTTGTGTCAGAGGAGAGATAAGTTCAAAACGATATCTTCTTCTTGGGAACACATGTACTTGTAAACAAGAAGGCCTCGACCACGCTTGCGCACAAGCACGACTAAAGGGGAACTGCGACCACCAGCAACCCCCAGAGACCACCCAAGACCCCTTCCCCAATTTAGTACGCATGCGTAAAGACATTACGTAATGCATTACATAACGTGTTATGCATAAGTTTTTTTTTGGAATACGTGGGCTTTTCTCGGGATTATGTATATAAGGAGCAAGCTTTTGTTCTTAGGTTTGCATGCTAGGAGGCGATATCCCCCATGCACCCAGCACTGCAATAAACCAATGTCGGCTTTCTAAACTATCATTTGGTTTGGAGAGTTTTCTTGGTTACTATTTTCCGGTAACACCTGCAGGCAGGTAAAGCATACCGTGTGATTCAAAGGCGGGTCCCACGTGGGACTGACTGCATTGGATTTACTTGGGATCGCTGTCAAGGGCCAAGGGCCGGGCAACTGTTGAAGCTCTGGTTTCGCTGCGGTAGGCACCGAGCTTGATTCGGAACCTGACACTCTTGCATAAAGGCTCAGCCACAGTCATATAATCGTAAGGCTTCATAAACTCAAGTGAAGCAGCATAAGGCTGAACAATAGCCCTTCCTTGTAATTAATACCTGTAATGTAAATTAATCCAGGCTGCCAATAGCAGCTGCTGGGTAAATAAGAATCTGTGGCACTATTACTGTCAAAGGGCCATGGGCATACAATGTCGTGGATGTGAATACAGGGAATAGAGGATCATTCAAGCAGGAACACTTAAAATGTAACCTGTTCTCCTTGAGAAATGTGTGGCATTCAACAGGGAACCTGATAGGAGCCATTTTATTCAGATAAGTAAATGCAATCACTCAGGCATCTGCAATCACTAAGTATTCCTGCCATCCTTGATAACTCTTATTTGGATCATGAAAAGAACTCTACTTTTTTTTTTTTTGTGTGTGTGTGTGTCCAATTTTTCAGTTATATGTTGACTATTTTTCAGAACATATTCTTTTCTGCATTTTTTAATAATGCCTCTATTTTTTCCTTTAAATTAACCTCTTCAAAGCTCACAGCCCTACAGGGATTCTCCAGCTGGCCTGTGCTCCTTACCAAGAAAGAGGCTGAATCTCCCCATGGCTTGGTAGGTTTTGGTCCAAGCACCAACAATCCCCCTTCAAATATGCTTCAAATGCCTCTACAGAGCTTCAACAAACCAAAAATAATTTAATTTTTCTCCAGTCCACATCCAGTCCATATCACAGAGAAGATGCATGTTCCAGCAGTGACCTCCAGTTCAAGAGAGGAAGGTAAATCCTCATCACAAAGATGAGAAAGCTCTCCAGGAGAAGATCAAAAGCTGAGGATGTTGCAGGAGAGGGAACATGGAGGAAACTGGTTACCTCCGAAAACATATCAGATTGTGGCAGCAAGTGGAGCACGAAAGCAAAGCACGAGACTACGGTCTGTAACAACAGTGTCTGGGTGCTTTACAAAGAACTAAAGAAAAAAGGGGAACAGTGATTGAAGAGACATGACCAAAAAGGAGAGGAATATGGCACTGAACACTGCTAATGGGAACACGGACTTAAGAGAGAGTAACTAATCTTTCTTTACAGGCACATAAAATTGCCAAACCATATAATTATTAATTTGTCTAGTAGCCTAGAAAATATTAATACTCAAAGAGTAAACACCACTGTTTAATCCATTTGAAAGAAAAAAAAAAACAACAAAATTTAGGGCAAATGACTTGTATGTATGAAGAAAATCATATCACAATCTCATTTCAGACTGTTATGGATACAGAGGGAGCCAAATGAATTCAGATAAATTTACATTTGCAGTTGACAGTTCACCTCAGCAGCCTGGGAATGTTTATATTTCATTAATTATGGTTCAAGGGGAACTGAAACCCGAGATAGCTGAGCTAACCCTCTCCTCTTACAGATTCAGACCTGCCGTCCGGAAGGCATCCAACCCTTCACCCATGCCTCTGGCCTCAGCCCAGCTCCCTGCATTTATATGGGCAGCCGCAGAGCATCCAGCCTGTGCCACTCAAAAGTGTGATTTTCTATCTATCTGATGAAGGTGATGAAAACAGATGCATTTCTGACAAATGCCTGGTTAAATCTCTTCTTTCGTGCACTTAAGGCAGGAGACAATCTTATTCACATTTGTCATGGACAAAGCACATAGTGAGCAGTTGATCTATGAGCCAAAACCACTTCTCCAGAAGAGCAAGTGCTTGGGACTAGCTTTTGGGCTGGTGAAATGCAAAGTTGCTCCAGCAATTTTGTTGGAGCTGCACTGATTTTTGCCAGCTGAGGGTTTAGACCACAAATCTTTTCCTGCTGAGAGACAGGTGTTGAACAGGATGGAGGAAATCACATGCATTCCTTTGAATCAGCTCTTCCAGGCAGGAGCAATAACAAATTCAGAGAAACCATTGAGTCATTTAAAGATCTATTAAGATTGAATAGTTGACTTCCTTCCTGAGGGAACCTCTTGTTGTGTATTGCTTTGACTCATCCACTACCTTCTCCAGACCCCTCCTGCCCCTGGAGTGTCCTTAACTCTTCCATTTCACAAACTGAACAGATTAAAGAGCAGCAAAGGACTTTGGCGCACACAGCCCCAGCAGTAACTGGGTGGGTTTTTGGCAGAGCATCTCCAGACGTTATCTCATTCCCCTGTGGCATCCACCCTGGAGAAGTCTGCATTTATAAAATGCTCCCACATACATTTCTTGTCAATGGATATTATTTGTGCATGCTGACTCATGCAGTGTCTTTTAATACTTATATCTTTAACATACTGAAACTGTTTAGGAGGTTGTATCTTAATAGAGCAAAATTATTTAACAATTCAGGAACAAACAGTGTCATGGTGTATTGTTTCACTTTTAATGTCAAACAGGATCTCAATAAAAATAACAATACTTTGCTCTTCTAGAGCCTCTATAAATGCTTGAAGTACTGTGTTAAGTCTGGCAATAAACTATTTTTACAAAAAAAAAAACCCTCCTAAGTGGTAATGTCAACATACTACTGCAAGAAATTTACTACTTATTCTCAAAAAGATGTGATACTAGCAAAAACACAAGTTTCCCCTCTTTTGCACCGAACTATACCCCTCCTTTCTCTCAGATCTGTGGCTAGCGGCAGGTGTACTTCACTTCCCATGCCCAAAATTAAACTCCCAGAAAGGAGCAGTGCATTGGTGAGGTCATCAGGAAAACACAGCTCATTTTTCTCATTAGCACTTGCAGATAAACTGCTGACATACCACCTGAGGCTGGTTTGCTGGCTCCACTTTCACATCTTGATCGTCTTCCTGCTCACGTTATATGCCCCATACATCACCACATGGCCTACACGCTGATATCAATTTGGGAGTACATGTCTGGTTTGCAAGCTGTCCTGGCTTCGTTTCAACATCATTAGCTTAAAACCACTCTGAAAAATAGGCACCAGTTCAATATGGATATCATACACATACAGTAAACCGGCGTAGAATTACAGCGAGATGATTGGCTTGTTTATGGAAATTTCCTGCAGGTCATCACCAGAGCCTGGAAACACTTAAATTTATACACAGGACTGCAACCACACTGCCTCTTCTGATACTACACAACGATACTGGCTGCATCTTCTGGGGTGGGATGCCTGTCATCTATGTGTAGCCATTTAATCTAATTTAGTCATCGCAGATCCTTCAGTAGTCAACCAGTGAGCGGAGCTTCTCCAGATAGTGATTTATCCCACCCTAAGACGTCGGGTCTAACATTGGAAGAAGGAATTACCCTCTGAAGACATCTTGCATCTTCCTATTTCTCTCTCTACTGACTACAAAGAAAACTCAAATTAGCGTAGACTACGCAATTACTTTTTATATGGCTAAGTCATCTGAAAGCAACCCTGTCCTTTCTGACAAGGCACCAGAAAGCCAAGCTTTTTGGAAAACTCTTACTTTTGGGCACGTCCACGGGATTCAGGCTGCCGATGAGGTCTCTGACATACAGTCCATCCCCGTCCTCCTTGCTCAGCCAGTTGTTGCAGGGGAAGTAAAACTGGAGGTGAGGTCTGTTCATGTCGGTCACGATCACGCAGTCGAGGAACCAGCCCGCATTCAGTCCAGTGTTATCGTGCTCAATCCTAGAGGAAGAACAACCCTGGATTTGATATTTTGATTAAGACTGGCCACTAGCACTGTAATTTTGTGGAATATTTTATATTAGACAAGGCTAGAGCAACTATACACAAAATGCCTGTTTATACCCGTCTAGCCAAAGAGTTTCATAGGACTTATGGGCTTTTACAGGGTATTTTGAAAATAACAACCTTCCATATATGTTTGTGGGCAGACATCATAGGTGCATATGTGGGCTATTATCTGCAAGGGGATGCACACAAACATACACACATCTGCATGTTCATTCAACATATTCATTCACCTTACACTGCATATCTAAAACACAAGTGACTCTCCTCTCACCTTGTATCCCTCCTGCTCTTTTATCTCCTTTGTTTTATCCACCTCTTCCCATTTTCCCAGCTTTCTTTGTACTACTTACTAATTTTTAATTTTATATAGGTCAGTTAGATGGTGGTTAAACATAATAATGATCATTTACATTACACTAATTTAGCAAAAGAGGATAGCAAACCCTATTTACCTCCATCAGGAGGTAAGTCCTAAAGTCCTTCCTCTGTGATTGCATATGACAGAAATACAATTCTTGGTGGGGAGCGTGCATAGTTATAAGTAATACCATAGGTGATTTCATGCTTCAGTTAAAATCTTAGGCAGTAAACAAGCTTTTACAACCCCTTAACTTCACCTTGATAAGAGCACGTTAACAAATAATGAATAAAACACGTCAACACTGAAGCCTCTACAGCCTGTCATTCGATTAGCAGCTTGCAGAGCAGGTACTGTAGTAGTAACGTTGTGCGGGTACCTTATTTTCTTTATTTGTCCAACGTTGTTGGTTTTTACTCGGAACACATCTGTTTTGCTTCTCTCAAAGGCTGTGCTGCTCGTGTAATACACATGCACCAAAAGCTACGGTAAGAAAACAGCAACCTTGTCAGCAAACATGCCTCGTGGCCTGACAGAGTGCTAGTGTTTACGGATGAAGAAATGTCATTTCTAACACTGGATAGACCTACTTTTCAATGTCCTCTTTCTCATGACAAGTTTCTGATAGCTCTAAGTACTGACATTTAACAGACTTTTTCCCTTCTCGAGCTCTAAGAGTCCTTCCAGAAACTGAGACGGAAGCTTTGGGGGAAATGCAATGCTGGCCCAAGCAGATGCAAACCTTGGATCACATTCCATATTGCCTCCAAGAATAAAACATGACAAAGGGTTTTCAAATCCTCAGCTAAATTGCCCATAAAGGTAAGAGCTAGGGGAGTCTATAAGACTTTCCCATCAGCAAGTGGCTTTCAGAGGTGTCTGAAAATAATCTTCAGTAAAGATATTTCAAGGCAGCACCAATAAAGCAAAAATTACATGAAGAACTCCAACTCTTTGGTAACACCTCATCTGTGGTTCCTCAACTCTGCTAGCCCACCCATCGGTTGCTAAAACATAGAGGTAACAGCAAAAAACACGAGGATGTTTTCAGCTGCTCCCCTCCAGGGTGGCTGGAAAGTGCTTGTTAGGAATGGTCAAGTCAGAGCTTCATTTTGCCCTTATCAACCAGCCCTTATCGGCCAACCAAAAATGGAAGACCCTGGTGAATCTGGACCCCTGCATGTCCACCTCAGTTGCTTTACAGGGCCTCAGTATACTTTTCATCTCTGTTTTCCACGCCCAGAGGTGTTCTGTCCTGCCATCCTAGCCCCTGGGCACTGAGTAGATCCACTCTTGGTGATGGAGCGAAGGGGGTTCTGTAGCCTGATGGGTTCCCTGTGGAGCTGCAGATCTGCCCACAGCTCAGCCAGAGATAGACATTCAACCACATCAAAGGTTTTTTTCCATGCCCATCTTTAGACAATTTTTTAACAACCATTGAAACTTCCTTTGCAGCTTTCTCCTATGATTTGTATCTCATTCAAAGCAAAATGCCTATAGAACAGGGACTAGTTTGGGGTTTTTTTTGTGAAGTGTTAAGTGTGAGGTTTGTATTTCACAGGTGCAAGTGGAAGGCAATATAAAGTATATTGGCCCAGGTCAGGGGATACAGAATTTAATTCCCAGTTCTGCCTCCAGTCCATGGTGTGATCATTGGCAAGCACCTCCATCCTTTTCGAGCTCATATTTTCTACAAAAACACGATGAATAACATCAAGGCAAAACCCATCTTTGCTCTGAAGACACAGCCTCTCCCACCTGCCCTCCCTGATGGGCCCCGGTTTCACCTGGGCCACTAAGCATTGTTACAGATGATTAAATACAGCAAAATCCACAAGTCATATTAGAATCACAGAATCCCAGACTGGTTGGGGTTGGAAGGGACCTCTGGCGATCATCTAGTCCAACCCCCTGCCAAAGCAGGGTCACCCAGAGCACGTTGCACAGGGTCACGTCCAGGCGGGTTTTGAATATCTCCAGAGAAGGAGACTCCACACCCTCCCTGGGCAGCCTGTTCCAGTGCTCTGGCACCCTCAAAGGAAAGAAGGTTTTCCTCATATTTAGATGGAACTTCCCATGTTTCAGTTTGTGCCCATTGCCCCTTGTCCTGTCACTGAGTACCACTGAGAAGAGTCTGGCCCCATCCTCTTGACACCTGCCCCTAAGGTATTTGTAAGCATTGATAAGATCCCCTCTCAGTCTCTTCTCCAGGCTAAACAAACAGACCCAGCTCCCTCAGCCTCTCCTCATGAGAGAGATGCTCCAGTCCTCTGATCATCTTTGTAGCCCTCCGCTGGACTCTCTCCAGTAGTTCCGTGTCTTTCTTGAACTGGGGGGCCAGAACTGCACACAGTACTCCAGGTGTGGCCTCACTAGGGCAGTGTAGAGGGGGAGGATAACTTCCCTCAACCTGCTGGCCACACTCTTCCTAATGCACCCCCAGGACACCATTGGCCTTCTTGGCCCTAAGGGCACATTGTTGGCTCATGGTGAACTTGTTGTCCATCAGAACTCCCAGGTCCTTCTCTGCAGAGCTGCTTTCCAGCAGGTCAACCCCCAGCCTCTACTGGTGCATGGGGTTATTCCTCTCAAGGTGCAGGACTCTACACTTGCCTTTGTTGAACTTCATGAATGAACAAGAATCCACAGCATTTCAGCAGCATAAAGCTGCAGCGACAAGCAGCTTGTACTCAGGAAGTTAATGAATTTTAATAATCCAAGCAAGGGGGTTCGGTTTTGCTCGGCTCTCTTCGCCACATCATTGAAGGCTCTGCACGCGCCTTTGTTTAAAGATTATTTTGTGTGTTCTGCAAATGCATGCGCAGCCCTCCTCCTCCTCCGTCCTGCTATTCCAGATACCGTGCCAGGAGCATCATCGCTACATGAAAAGGCTAAAACGGTTAACCTTACCGTGAAGACAAGAGACAATTAAATCTAGGCCAGCCTCCCCCAGCAGCGAGGCTGTCGGAGAGAAAACAGTCAGCGAGTGTGAGGCAATTAGTTTGTCCAGCTTGAGCGAGCATCGTAATGACAGCGGCATCTCCTCGCGTCAGCTCTGGAGATCGATGCAGCGCTGCAGACTGCTATGGAAGCAGCACAAAAGTATTAAGTGAAACTAGTTAGCCCAAAGCTTTCAGTGCACCGGTCCTGGTGGCTGATGGTTTACAGCAGTCGCCACTGTGCTGGGCTGTTTCATTTGCTGGGATGGTGGGAGAGCGGTGGGGAGGAAACCCGCTGTTGGAGGAGCACCGAGAGGGCATCTGAAAGTGCCCACTGAGCAGATGCTTCATTCATCTTGAAAGATCTTGGGAAACATGACTGTGGTCCAGGAGTCAAACTCCTGGGAAGTCTTGCTGTCAAAAAGTATGAAGAATTTGACAAGTCTTTTCCCTTGAGGTGGATATGCAGCATCAACAGCACAAAAAAGGGGAATGTTTTAAGGAAAAAATCCAACCTTTCCTTCTAGCATTGTACTAGCGTTGCCAATTAAGTGAAAAGAGGGAGAGTAAGGGAACATCCCATAGTGAATGGCTATACTGAAGTTTAGCCAAAAAAAAGAAAAAGAGAGAGAGAAGAAGAAATTACAGCTGGGCCATGTCAGAGGCTGGTCCAGGCTGGGGCTGGGGTAAGAAATTCATAGCCTGATTACCATAAGGAACTCGTTACACCGAACAATGCAGCATGCTGGCTTGCACAGCTCCCGTGACAAATAAAGCAGGGAAAAATCCGACTTGGAAATTGCAGCACTAAATTTCCAGTGTTCAGGCTTGACTGGGTTCAGTCCCAGGCACTGGGCATGGCTAGCCATAGGCTTAGTCTGAAGATCAGCAGAATTTCACTTGGACCTCTATATTTCATCTGGGGTATCAGGGTAGGGCAACTTCAGAAATACGTTTCAATCAGTTTTTTTTTTATTTCACATATTTAATTGGATTTAGCAGCTCTATTTTTTTCAGTCTGCTGTAGTGTTTTACCCAATTGCTTTGTAAGAAACATTCAAGGAAATTCACCGAAGATTAGTATATGAAATTCTCAAATATTTTTTGTATCTGAAGCTGTTTTCACGATCTTTTGGTTGAATGATTGGCTGCAGGTTGCACTGCTCACAGTACTGCAAACATACAATGATTTAGAGAACTATGTCTCTTGGTTGGGTAAGTCACGTTGCTAAAAAGCACCACAAGATCTGGTGCATATTCAAGCCTAGTATTTATAAATCCCTGCATGCGTCTCTTCTGTAGGCCATTGGCACAGATAACAGAGCCAGTGCCATGAGAGTTTTGCTACTACTTGGTATGTTGACAACAAGAAACTCTCAATGATGCACTTTTAAATGCAAAAGTATATAAAATAAACATTTGCTCTAGTAAATCATCTTTTTTTTTAAATAAAGGGGAATTAACAAGAGATAATCCCACCACCTAAATGAAAGTCACATTTGAAATTGAAATTTTGAATATTTGTAGAAAATAATCTGTACTTCTGATCAGCTAACAGCACCCTTTCCAGAGCTGAGCTCTTAGGAACAGAGGGAAAACATGGGTACTGATCACAGCAGAGGCATAAAAATAATAACCACAACCTTTAGCAGTGATGGAGTAACCTGAACCAATTTAGCTTTGAATCACTGCATTAATGATCATTTAAACTGCCTTTCTATCAGGTGTTTTATCTGACAATGCTTTGTACACATAGAACCACCTGCAAAAAGGACCGTGGATGAAGGGCTGCACAGAAGCACAAAGTGTTACCATGGATGACAGTTCAATCAAAATTTTAAGGTTGCTTCATTAAATCACCAGAAAGAGTCAGTTCTTGGTGGCATCTCCCTGCAGCCCTGCCCACAGGTCTGCCTGCTCCTACCACTGACGTTTAGCAGCAGCAGGAGGGAGTTGGGTACCAGGGATGATTTCAGAAGGTCATATAGCAAAAACCATCCTACAGCCTGTCACTCACTAGGGAAAAAATAATGCTGTTTGGATCATCTCACGGGAGGCGAGTTTCTCATGGACTAGGGATGGACTGCATAGATTTGACATATAGAAGGGGCAGGGATGAGCGCTGGTCTGTCCCTATTGTTTTTCCTGGCTTGAAAGTACGGACAGCTTTGCTCATCCTCAGATTATCCAATATACATTATAGGGTGGGTAAATCTGTGTTATCAGGCCTCTGGCTAAGACGGCAGCTTGCCACAAGATGCAAAAAGATATTGGAAAAATGCTTATGATGTGTTTGCCTCATTCTTCTGTTTCTCCCTACACATTCACTATCGATCACTCCTGGAGAGAGGACACTGGCCTGGATGGACTTACGGACAGCCTAACTGCAAAAAAACCATATGTTCAAACCATATTTACTCTTAACACGGCGCTCCAATAGCAGCGTCATTAACCTCCTTCTTGGAGCAAGAAATACCCCAGGGAGTTTAGTCTGCAAATATTTTGCCAAGACTGTTGTTGTGAAGCTGACATCAGTCAACGGGCAGCTGGAAATAACGTGTAAGGCAGCATGCGTCCAGAAATACTCCAGATAGAAAAGAAACCAGTGACTGCAAACATCTCCATATGGAGGACAGTATTTTCTTTTTCTACCAATAACCTGATGAGCAGAAGGAATCTTGCTTAAACAAGCACAGAACAATTAGTGAAAAAACGGTCCCACTTGAAAGGATTTAATTGAATGAGATAAATTCAAATGGTCTATCTCGATTTCAGTAAAGCGTTTGACACGGTCTCCCACAGCATCCTCGCAGCTAAACTGAGGAAGTGTGGTCTGGATGATCGGGTAGTGAGGTGGATTGGGAACTGGCTGAAGGAAAGAAGCCAGAGAGTGGTGGTCAATGGGACAGAGTCCAGTTGGAGGCCTGTGTCTAGCGGAGTCCCTCAAGGGTCGGTACTGGGACCAGTACTATTCAATATATTCATTAATGACTTGGATGAGGGAATAGAGTGCACTGTCAGCAAGTTCGCTGATGACACCAAACTGGGAGGAGTGGCTGACGCACCGGAAGGCTGCGCAGCCATTCAGAGGGACCTGGACAGGCTGGAGAGTTGGGCGGGGAGAAACTTAATGAAATATAACAAGGGCAAGTGTAGAGTCCTGCATCTGGGCAAGAACAACCCCATGTACCAGTACAAGTTGGGGACAGACCTGTTGGAGAGCAGCGTAGGGGAAAGGGACCTGGGGGTCCTAGTGGACAGCAGGATGACCATGAGCCAGCAGTGTGCCCTTGTGGCCAAGAAGGCCAATGGCATCCTGGGGTGTATTAGAAGGGGTGTGGTTAGCAGGTCAAGAGAGGTTCTCCTCCCCCTCTACTCTGCCCTGGTGAGGCCTCATCTGGAATATTGTGTCCAGTTCTGGGCCCCTCAGTTCAAGAAGGCCAGGGAACTGCTGGAGAGAGTCCAGCGCAGAGCCACGAAGATGATTAAGGGGGTGGAACATCTCCCTTAGGAGGAGAGGCTGAGGGAGCTGGATCTCTTTAGCTTGGAGAAGAGGAGACTGAGGGGTGACCTCATTAATGTTTATAAATATGTAAAGGGCAAGTGTCAAGAGGATGGAGCCAGGCTCTTCTCAGTGACATCCCTTGACAGGACAAGGGGCAATGGGTGCAAGCTGGAACACAGGAGGTTCCACATAAATATGAGGAAAAACTTCTTTACGGTGAGGGCAACCGAACACTGGAACAGGCTGCCCAGAGAGGTTGTGGAGTCTCCTTCTCTGGAGACATTCAAAGCCCGCCTGGATGCGTTCCTGTGTGATATGATCTAGGTAATCCTGCTCCGGCAGGGGGATTGGACTAGATGATCTTTCGAGGTCCCTTTCAATCCCTAACATTCTGTGATTCTGTGAAATTGCTCAGGGGTGTAGCAGTGTGATGACATCTAGGAGCCAAACACCAGCCCAAAACCGTGACAGCCCATGTCTGAACTTACCCTGAAACTTTACAAAGTGCCGTAGGGCACACTGAAACAGCCCCTGCCTTATCCATAAGCATTCCCAGTACAGATTTCAACAGCCTTAGTGGCACACATGGGATAATTGCTCCTTCACTTTGTACTGCATGGAGCAGCACTACCTTAATATCAGTTTTTCATCTTTGGTGGCATGATTTACATTTTAAAAAAAAATAGAACAGTGTGTCCTGGTTTCATTGGGATTTGGTTTCAGCTTGTGGCCAGCCATAGTGATCAAGGCCCTCAGCAGTTAAATCCAGGGCAGCTGACCCTGGCTGGCCCACAGGTGTATTCTATATCATTGACATCAAGCTCACTATAAAAGAGAGGGTTTGCTAGGAAGAGGTCAGGGCACAAGAAGCCTCCCCCTCCCCTGTGTTTGCTGGAGCAACTTGCCAGTGATGTGTGGATAAGTATAGTTTTGTCTGTTTTGTGTTGTCATTTATATTGATTTCTTCATTTCATTAAATCTGGTTAACTTCAACCTACAAGTCTCCCTCCTTTTCCCAATTCCCTTCCTCATTTGGGGAAGGGACATTGGGTGAGAGAAAAACTGCTATTGCTTAGCCCTGGGTGTGGGCTAAATGAAGACACAGTGATATTTAATTTAGATTATAATTTTAGCTATGCTTTATGTCTTTGTCATCTGCAGTTTGGTTGCTATTTTCTGAAGAAACTGTATCCAAAGCAGAAGGTGCTATTGATAATGGCACAAAAGTTGCTTAGCATTTCCTAATATTAAGTTACATTTTGGATTGCATCTGCTTTGCAAATTGTGGGGCAAATTTTACTTTGCTGAAAATTTCTATCCCATTCCCATGGAGAAATATTTTTTGAAAATTTTAATGAGAATGAGCTCAGTCATTTTTAAGACTGAGATTAATGAGTTGGGGAGTAGGGGCAGAATTTTGAGCAAGGCAGAAAGGTTGAGTTGTTCCAGGAAGGCACCTTATACTCATCCCATGGGAAAACTGGCCAGATCGTACAGTCTGAAAAATCCTGCTGGCACTTATCAGCAGGGACCTGGTCTAGCAACTAAACTCTGTTAAAAGTCTGCCTATTTTGAGTAAATTCCTGTTTCTCTCTCTAAGGCTTGACCTTCCTTGTAGCTTGTACCACCAGCTGCTACTTGCATAAGTGCAGGTGGATTATAATTTATACATACACCAACTCTACTGGCTGTTATATTTGGGTTGTTCAACACTGCTGCCTAAGTACCCTCTGGGGTGGTTTTGTTTCTGAAATGCTAGACACAGGCTGGCCCATAAGCTTGAGCAACAGAGAGAAGAAATTTCACAGAATCAACCAGGTTGGAAGAGATCTCAGGGATCATCGAGTCCAACCGTTGCCCTGACACCACCCTGTCAACTAGACCATGGCACTAAGTGCCATGTCCAGTCTTTTCTTAAACACATCCAGAGATGGTGACTCCACCACCTCCCTGGGCAGCCCATTCCAATGTCTAATAACCCTTTCTGTAAAGAAATTCTTCCTAATGTCCAACCTGAACCTCCCCTGGCAAAGCTTGAGGCTGTGTCCTCTTGTCCTATCGCTAGTTGCCCGGGAGAAGAGGCCAACTCCCACTTCACTACAACCTCCCTTCAGGTAGTTGTAGACTGCAATAAGGTCACCTCGGAGCCTCCTCTTCTCCAGGCTAAACAACCCCAGCTCCCTCAGCTGTTCCTCATAGGTCAGACCCTCCAGACCCTTCACCAGCTTGGTCGCCCTCCTCTGGACTCGCTCCAACACCTCAACATCTTTCTTGAAGTGCGGGGCCCAGAACTGGACACAGTACTCAAGATGCGGCCTCACCAGTGCCGAGTAGAGAGGGACGATCACTTCCCTAGACCAGCTGGCTACACTGTTCCTAATAGAGGCCAGGATGCCATTGGCCTTCTTGGCCACCTGGGCACACTGCTGGCTCATGTTTAGCCGGCTGTCGATCAGCACCCCCAGGTCTCTTTCCACCGGGCCGCTTTCTAACTACTCTTCCCCCAGCCTGTAGTGTTGCATGGGGTTGTTGTGGTCGAAGTGTAAGACCCGGCACTTGTTCTTGTTGAACCTCATGCTGTTGGTCTCAGCCCATCTATCTAACCTGTCCAGATCCCTCTGTAGGGCCTTCCTACCCTCCAGCAGATTGACACTCCCACCCAGCTTGGTGTCATCTGCAAATTGGCTGAGGGTGCACTCAATCCCTACATCTAGATCATCTATAAAGATATTGAACAGCACTGGACCCAGAACTGAGCCCCGGGGAACACCGCTAGTGACCGGCCACCAGTTGGACTTTGCCCCATTCACCACCACTCTCTGGGCTCGGCCATCCAGCCAGTTTTTAACCCATTGAAGAGTCCACCCATCCAAGCCCCGGGCAGCCAGTTTGTCTAGGAGGATGCTGTGGGAGGCAGTGTCGAATGCCTTACTGAAGTCTAGATAGACTACATCCACAGCCCTGCCCTCATCTACTAAGCGGGTCACTTTGTCATAGAAGGAGACGAGGTTGGTCAAGCAGGACCTGCCTTTCATGAATCCATGTTGGCTGGCCCCGATGCCCCGATTGTCCTGCATGTGCCGTGTAATGGCACTCAGGATGATCTGTTCCATCACCTTGCCTGGCACCGAGGTCAGGCTGACAGGCCTATAGTTCCCTGGATCGTCCTTCCGGCCCTTCTTGTAGATGGGCGTTACATTTGCTAATGTCCAGTCAGCTGGAACTTCTCCAGTTAACCAGGACTGCCGATAGATAATAGAGAGTGGTTTGGCAAGTTCATCTGCCAGTTCCTTCATTACTCTGGGGTGAATCCCATCTGGGCCCATAGCCTTGTGGGTGTCCAACTGGCACAGCAGGTCACTAACCGTCTCCTCCTGGATTACGGGGGTTCACACACCCCCTGTCCCTAACTTCAGGCTCTGGGGGCCGAGTCTCCTGAGGATAACCGGTCCCGACATTAAAGACTGAGGCAAAGGTATTGAGCACCTCTGCCTTTTCCTCATCCCCTGACACTACACTACCCTCCTCATTCAGCAAGTGGTGGAGGCTCTCCTTGACCCTACTTTTGCTGTTGATGTTTTTGTAGAAGCTTTTTTTGTTATCTTTGACCATAGCAGCCAAATTGAGCTCTAATTGAGCTTTGGCCCTTCTAATCTTCTCCCTACACGACCTGGCCACGTCCCTATAGACCTCCCAAGTTACTCGACCCTTCTTCCAGAGCAAATAGGCTCTCTTTTTTTCCTTAAGTTCTAGTCTAAGTTCTCTGTTTAACCAGGCCGGTCTTTTTCCCCCGACGGCTTGTCTTCCTACACACCGGGACAGCCTGCTCCTGAATATTTAGCAATTCCTTTTTAAAGCATGTCCAGCCTTCCTGGACTCCTTTGCCCTTCAGGACTGACTCCCAAGGGACTCTGTCCACCAACCTCTTAAACAGGCTAAAGTCAGCCCGCCGGAAATCTAAGGCAGAAGTTCTGCTCTTGCCCCTCCTTACTTCCCCCACTATCGAAAACTCTAACATTTCATGGTCGCTATTCCCAAGATGGCCACCAACCCTCACATCTCCCACTAGTCCTTCTCTGTTCACAAACAACAGGTCAAGCAGGGCCCCTCCTCTAGTGGGCTCATTTACCACTTGCATGAGGAAGTTGTCCTCCACACATTCGAGGAACCTCCTAGATTGCTTCCTCTCTGCCATGTTGTATTTCCAGCAGACATCCGGCAAGTTGAAGTCACCTACGAGTACAAGTGCCGGCGAGCGGGCGGCTTCTGACAGCCGCTTGTAAAACGCCTCGTCCGCCTGCTCATCCTGGTTGGGTGGTCTATAACAGACTCCCACCATAATGTCTGCCCTGCCGACCTTCCCCCGATCTTTACCCATAGACATTCAACCTTGTCATCCTCATCATCTTCCTCAATTTCGACACAGTCCAAGCACTCCCTAACATACAGCGCTACCCCACCACCTCTCCTGCTTCGCCTGTCCCTCTTAAAGAGCTTATAGCCATCCATAGCAGCACTCCAGTCATGAGAGTCATCCCACCACGTTTCTGCGATGGCAACCACATCATAACCTTCCTGCTGTACAGTGGCTTCTAGCTCTTCCTGTTTGTTGCCCATACTGCGTGCATTGGTGTAAATGCACTTCAGCTGGGCTAGCGGCCTTGCCCCTGACACAGGCCTGTCGCCCCTAGGTTCATTTGTGGTTGCCCTGGTCTTATCCCCCTCCCCCATCGAACCTAGTTTAAAGACCTCTTGACCAGCCCTGCCAACTTCTGGGCCATAACCCTTTTCCCCTTCTGACTCAGCTGTTCCCCATCCGGCATAAGCAGGCCCAGTGCCATGAAAGACACCCCGTGGTCAATGAACCCAAAATCCCACCTACGGCACCAGTCTCTTAGCCACGTATTAATCTGTTGTACTTTCATAGTCTTTTCCCTATTTTCACCTAACACCGAAGGAATTGAGGAGAATATAACCTGTGCACCTACCCCCTTTACCAAACGCCCTGGGACTTCTCTCTTCAATCTCATCCCTACCCATCTGGAATACTAATAGTGGGTAGTAGTCAGAGGGCCTCACCAGTTCAGGAAGCCTCCTGGCAACATCCCTTACCCGAGCCCCAGGGAGGCAGCAGACTTCCCTGTGAGTTGGGTCTGGCCTGCATATGGGGCCCTCCATTCCCCTTAGCAGGGAGTCACCTATAACAATTACTTTTCTTTTCTCCTTTTTGGAGCTGGTTGCAACCCTCCTACTTGGTTGCTTCTGTTTACGTAGCCCCGTAGAAGGTCTTTCACCTAGATTTGTGTCTTCCTGACACTCAGGAAGACGCTCAGGCTCCAGCACCTCATACCTATTTTTCAGGGGGACGTGGGGAGGGGAGGAAGATCATGATGGGATTTGCCTGCCACCCCGAGCAGGGACCTGCCTCCATTCCCCCCCATCCCCTAGGTCTTCTCCTGCTCCTTGTGGAGGAGGAAGAGGATCATCCACTTCCCGGGGAGCATTAGGCCCGTCCGTTTTCCCCAGGACAGGCAGGGAACAGCACTGCTCGCCAACCTCTTCCTGGGATGCTCTTGTACTCCTTAACCTTTCCACCTCCTCCTTGAGTTGGGCCACCAAGGAGATCAGTTCGTCAACCTGTTCACACCTCACACAGGTGAGGTCTCCGTTACCCTCGAGTGCCAGGGCCAGGCTCTGGCACTCCCTGCAGCCTGCCACCTGCACCTCCGCATGCTTCCGCAGCAGGTCCGTTTGGGTTGCCATGTCTTTTCTGGCACCCGCAGAGGACTTAGGGCCCCTCCGAGTGGAAACCATACCTTCCTGCCCGGCTACCCTGCTCGCTCTGCCTGTGCAAACTGCCGCGCCCCTGTTTGCGCGCTCCTGTTCACTGTGCTCCCCAGGGGCCCTTCAAATCTCCCGTGGTGCCTCCGGCTCCGCCCCCTCCTCGCCTGATTCGTTGCCGGGAACTTCCGGGTCCAGACGGGACTTGGGGCTGCTGCTCGGGTGGCCCTGAGTACGGAACCCGCCCGGTACAGCCCGATCTCACCCTCGCCCGCACTCACCTCAGTCGCTGTCGCTGCTGCCGCCGCTGCTGCCGACTGACTTCTCACTTTTTGTTTTTCAGTGATTTCCCACTTTTTCTTTTTCAGAAGCGAATATAGACTCCAAAGCATGCTGTCACTTAACACCGCCCCACATGATTAAGTCTTCAGAGCGCAGTATAAGTGCTGCAGATTTGTACAGGCATAAATCAGAGTACAGTTAGATACATAAACAGCTTTAAAATGGGAAATGTCCTGTGTCATTAAAGGAAAAGCATTGCAACTCTTCTCTGAAGAAGTGCGATGCGAGAAGCTTGCCTCCATTGCGCTTGGGGTTCATTTGCTTCCTAGCCTGAACAGCCCCTTCTGTACCAACTTTCTAACACTTCCTAACTTCTTATATTAACTATTCAGAGTAAATAAGCGTGCCTCCCTGCGTGTGTTAAACAATTCCAGAGCAGTTAAACAATAAAATCAGATCTTCTGCAACTCAGTATGGCTTAGCTGTAGTAGGGCTACAAATATTAATATCCTCTGAAGACCACTACATAGGTACTCTGCAATTCACCTGTATTTGCTGGCATTATGAGCAGGGGAAGCTCTGTATAGTGACCCAAGGCCAGGTAGAAGGGACTGCTAATTAAAGGTATTCAATTGCTACATCTTTTTTATCTTTTGTTTTTAAAAACAAAAAATCTTTCCATGAATATTTATTGCAGTTGTCACAAGCTGGACCAGGTAAGCCTGATGCTGAGAAGTAGATTAATTTACACTAACAAAAAATAAATAAATGTGGTACTAAACACTGTGAATGAGCTGTCAGCGGCAGTTTTGCATTCGTCCCTCAGCCCCAGCGTGGTGGAAAGCACATGAGCAAGGAGGAATAAAATGCTATGGAGGATCAGTGTTGCTTGGTCAGCGTTGGACCATGGAGAAGCAACTCATGCCTGTAAAAACAGTCTCAGTGACTGCCAAAATGCCACCAAGCAACACCTTGATGTCCACCCATGTGTCTGTGATGGAGCCTGTGGAAAGAAACTTATTTTTAGTAGTGCTTTTAACTTCTGGCTGAGCTGTAGTTAGTGCAGCATGGCAGGTGGGGATCTGGAGAGTTTCATGAGCTGGGTTTTTAAACAGGATTTTGCCAGCACCCATACAATGCCTCCAGCACCAGTGGGGAGGCGTTACCGTCCCCCCAAACTGGCAGACAGCAACTGCAAGGGACGATTTATTTCAGTCCCTCCCAGACCCAAACACAACTTGGCTAAACCTCCTGGCCTAAGTAAATGCATGTTTTGGGACAGAATTTGAGTGCTGCCACTTCCAGAACTGATGTTCGTCCTGACAAGTCATGATGAAGATTTCTGTCTGTTTTTCACAGTTACCTTATCATTGGCCAATGTTAAAAACATGATATTTCATCAACATGCCATGTCTTCACTTTACTGTGCATGACAAAAAGATCTGAAATGTCATGTATTTCACTACCAGCACACAATCACAAAAGAAATAAGAGAAACCTATTCTAACCAGAAGCTGAAATGGTAGTACCATCTTTAGGCAATGCATGATATTTTAGCTTTCTGTCATACCCAGGGAAATGTAAACCCCTATAAAATGTCATGTATTTGCAGTCATAAGTGAACTTGTGTAAACATTTAGTTGAAAGATGCATGAGATTCCATCCTTTTGCCATATTCACAAAGCTGCACAATAAATTTGGGGGCAAACTGACTACTTCATGGTTTGCTTCATATTTAGGAGACAAGACTGTCAATTAAGCAGATCTGCAGACACTCCTACACTCAGACTAGCTTTTTTCTTGCTGTTCCTCGATGAAGCACTGTAACGCACCAGACTTCGCTTAGAGATGCAGAAATTTCACTGATGTTTGGGAAACCCCCAGTGGAAAGCTGTAGTTGCAGTTCTAGCAGTCACCTCCTATGGGACCAGTTGTAAGAGCCCTGAACTGCAGAAGGTTGGCTTCCCATGCCTTTCATCCTTGCTTGCCAACACTTCAGCCATTGGCTCTCTGCAGCAACAGGGACCAAGCCCAAAATGCTAACCCAGATCTGAACATGCTCAGATTGCTGCTGCTGCAACCTAAAATAATCCCTATGTGTCCCTTCTTTCTTTCTTTCACAAAAAAGTGGTGAGTCCAGGAGGAAAGAGCAGACATTAACCAGAGTGCCAGCAAAGATGACTTGTACAACCAGTAGCTCGTTTAAGGCCACAGCTGATTAAGAGATCTATTTTGGGGATCTCTTGACTTCTTCTCTAAAGGGCATGCAATTTTTTTTTTAAGGTAATATTTGGATTCTTTCCATAGCTACTTGCAGAAGAGCACCTTCACAATGAAATGGCTCTTTATGTAAATGCTGACCACAAGAAAACTCCCTGGAAAGCAGATGCTGCTTTGATGGCTTTGCCAAATACTACGAGGCAGGTTTGGGTGCTAGAAGCTCTTCCCCCAGCAGAGCTGCTGCTGCTCCCAGCTCTGCCACTGACCTGCTATGGGACCATGTCATCTTTTACCTCCTTGCCTCTATTTCCCTCTCTGTTAAATCAAGAGAAATGGTATTCCACTTTATAAGTTCATTGGGATGTCTGGGGTATCTCTGATTTCTGAATTTCAAATATGGCAAACAGGGCTGAAATTTCATGTATTTTCTTTACCATTCCCATATCATTTTCTTTACAGACTCTCATGTTTGAGTTGCTTCACTGGGAAGAGAAGCTCTTTTAAGGGTAAAATTTAAAATAGCTGCAGGTACCTCTTGTTGGTGCTGTAGAAATGGAGAAAATGTGAAGTTACCGTGTGACATTAGCACAGCATTAATAATTCTGAAGCACATTTTCAAGAAAACCAAAACAATAAGAACACTGAAAAACAGAGACGCACAGCCTCTCCTAGACCCCGTGGAGAAGGGATTTCTGCTTTACCTTAGTGCAATTGTCTGGCTAGGGGGAAATTACTACATGAAGAGCTGGGACTTTTTGTTAAAAGTCACCTTGCTTTCATGGGAGCTGAGCACCTGCTGGCCCTGATGCTTGCTTGTTTTTTAAAAAAATGCTACTGAGAGAGTCAAAAGCCTCGTAGTAGGTTCTTAAATTATAATATATGGTTTCCACTAAGTTCAACATAGTGATAAGAATTGAGAAGTTGCATCCAGAGGGTGGCCTTGGCATCAGCTGGAGGAAAACAGAACAGTGCCACCACAGTGATGTGCAACCACAGCGGTGTGCAACCAAGCATACAGCAGATAGGATATAAACAGTCTAAATTAGGAAGCATCTTAAATTCTTCCATTTCTGCTTGCCTTAGATTTCCTATGGCTGGGTGTGGGTGGTTACCCATCAACAACATTACTTCAAACCCACTGAGTTACCCTTCAGAAATATTCAAGGACACTTATCTCTGTACCTGACTTAGCATGGAGACCTCAGTGGGATTTAGGCATGCGAACGCGGCCCATCATGCCCACTCCAACAAGCGATGAATATTCTCAGCTCCTAAATCGGGAGCTCCTAATTTAAGCTTTAAGAAAAGCAAGTATCCCCACACCTTGCAAGTGTGAGCCTTATATAATATGGATCTAAACACACATTTCCACCTACAGAAAGGAATGCAGGTTTGCAAGGGATTTGGTAAGAAATATGCAATGGCAAAAATTCAGATTTCCCTGGTGATCTTGAAATACCTTTTAGATTTATTCCCGCCGCATCCATCAGCACAGTATTACATTTCATCAAAATGCAATAAAAGTTACTGAGGAACAGGCCTCAAGGATACAGATTTCCTTCCAAATACTCACTCGCTTGTGAGATGAGTCTTAGGAGTAATCCCAAGCTCTCCAAAGAGAGTAACAAAGACGTTGGCATCAGTTCCTGCTCCCCGGACATCTCCTGTCACTGTCATCACCTCGTAAACTGTGGAAGGAGAAAAGAAAGATCAGGACAACAGGAAAAATACCTCACCTTATATATTATAGATCCAAGTCATCCCCAAACCTGAGCTGAAATACAGACACCAGAGATGGATTGCTTCACCCGCCACTGAAACAAACCCATCTCTTGGACAGGGTATAATCACTGATAAGGATCAACACAACTAGTAAACATCATGACATCAAACTAAAACTGCTGGAGACACTTTACATGGGCAGGGAGGGATTGAGTTAGGACAGATTTTGCTGAAAATAAAACACCTCTCTGAACACATAGCCTCCCCTACCATAATGCATGTGTATGCATTACATATAACAGATGAATTTATGTGAAGTGTTAGAGTAAAGCTGTTGAGTCATTTTTTCATTTATGCACGTGTCAGGGCAATGCACACTTTCCTGTTTGCTCTGATAATATATTTGCGTGAAGCTGAGAAATCACTACAGCCAGAAAGTTTGCATTTCAGTTGTTCTGGAGACTTTACCAAGATCAAATGGTAAGTCATGATGAGAATAAGGCAGGAAAATGCTTAAATCAGAGTCTCAGAGCTCTATCAATTTATCTTTCCAAATAGTAGATTGAGTGGCAACTTTATTACCACACATCCATATCTTCTTGGGAGAGACACAAGTTAAAAACAGCTTTTTACTCAAGTGGATAAAGGCATGACAAGATCCAACGGCCAGAAAGTAGAGCTAGATAAATTCAAATTACAGTCAGACACACATTTCTTAAGCAGGATGATGAGTGAAGTTTGAACAAGACTTAAGGCTTGAAAACAGGTTACCTTTCTGAAGGACATGTCTTGGTTGGCTCAGTACAGAAGGAATTGGAGGAAATTATAAAACTTTGCCTATGGCCAGACTGACCATCCTGATGGCCCTTTTTGGCTTTAGACCACATGATGATCATTAGCTAATAACAATATTTCAGGCTCAGACCTATAAGCTGGAAGAAAGGCTAAACTTTCATCATTTCATCTTGAACAGCCTGACTGCTAAGTATGTGACTTCTCAGAACTAATGCTGTAAATGTCCTTCTTTATGGGTGCATCAGAACTGTTATGTATTTTGTTAATGCCCATCTTTTCCTTGCTACATCACATATGTATTCAAAAGAGACAAAAAACGTATTGGGACTCTACTCTGAGCATCAATATTTTTCTTCCCACTAATACTATTCCCTCAAAGCATCATGGAGAAGAAATTAAATCACCATTTTAACTGGAAAGCATGGAGATGGAGTGCTAGAGCAAAACCCAGGTCACTCATGTAAAACTGGTTAGAAACTACTCCTCATTTCCAGTGGCTCTGCTGCACTGAGACAGAAAAAATACCACAATATTTTCCTAACTTCACCTTTCCACAAATGTAAATAGGACAGGAAGGGACATTATTATAATAAATACAGTTGAATTATGATCTGTGCTCGGCTAAATTTTAAGAATCCCTTGGCTTGGCATATTTCATTTATGGGTTCAAAGGAAGAGATTTCTTTGCAAAAAAGAATATATGAAATCCACAGCTTGCATATGAGTAATATGTACGAACAATGTTTTAATTTCACCTTCCTCCTGTTAGCATTCACACATGCCAACGGGAGATGGTTGGCACAGTGCGGAGAGACAGATGACGTCCTCGCATTAGCCATTAACAGGAGGAAGACTCGCAATCCACCCTGCCCCAGTGATTTACCACTGATTGATTGCTTCACGGTTTTCGGCTCTGCTTTGGAAACAGCAAGCTTACATCATTAAGTTATAATGTTGCTGCACTCGTTTATAACAGCCTTTTATGTCTGGCCATCTCAAAGCATATTGCAACTCATCTGTACCATGGAAGTATTTATCACTGTCAGAGCATCCTATAGGCATTGCCAAAGTGACAGTTAGAGCTGATCATCCCTCTGCAAGCTTTCATTTGGGAAAAGGGCTTTTAACACATCATCTCCCTTCTCCCCATAGAGGCTCAGCAAAATTTGGCCCTGTTCCTGTTTTCAGGGGCTGAGGTCAAGTTATGCCCAGCTTTGTGCCAGATGGTATGTGGCTGAAGGCATTTTTCCTGAGAAGAGAGAGAAAAAAAAATCATCACAACACTCCGTAAATTCCCAGAAACCTTTCAAAAGCTCAGGCAGGTTTTCTAGCGAGGTGTTTTTTTTTACTGCTAGAGAAGTGCTAGGACTTATATGTGGCAGGCAGAGCCTGTCATGTTACATCTGCCCTTGTTACATCAAGTGAAACCCATTCCTGAATTGGTCTGCTGCTCCTCTACTGGCTATCAGGAAAAATTTCTTCACGGAAAGGGTTGTCAAGCATTGGAACAGGCTGCCCAAGGAAGTGGTGGAGTCACCATCCCTAGAGGGATTCAAAAGACAAGTAGATGTGGTGCTTAGAGACATGGTTTAGTGGTGGGCTTGGCAGTGCTGGGTTAATGGTTGGACTCGATGATCTTAAGGGTCCTTTCCAACCAAAATGATTCTATGATTCTACAGGTATTGACGTCACCTCATCTATACATCTAACCTTAATTTCCTTACAGAAGATGTAAGTCAGACTGATCTACTTCCACTTTTCAACTCCTAACAAATGAGATGATGGGACAGAAGGAAATTAAGTGTCTAAGGCAACACCATCAACAAGCCACAATATTCTCCCCTTAAAAATCAAAATCCTTCTCTAATTCCCACAACGGGAGTCTCACAGTTGCAAGAAAACACAAGCCACGAGTACGTACCAATTTGCACTTTAGGTTCACAACCCCAAATTCAGCCTCCATGCACCACAGCGAGCAGGCAGCACATGGATGAGCAGTTTTTACCAGGACAGATGTGCTGAGCCCTGCCTGAGTAGCACATGTCATTACTGAGCATACACTGTGATTTCACCATTTTAATTAACTTTGCACAGAGGGACAAAAGGAGGGGCTGGGTTGGTGACACCAGCATGTCATCACATTTGACAAGTGCCATGGTGCACCCCTGGAAGGGGAAAGGAGCCCTGCCACCCCTTCTCCAGCACTACAGCTGTGCGGCCAGCTGTGCAAGTAAATGATGTCGCAGCTTTCCGGTGATGTCATGGACACAGGGCCCATGGCTTCCTTTGCAGGAAGAAAATAAAAGTTTAATACTAATATTGATGCTAGCTCTTTCTGGAAAAGGCACCTGGAGACAAATGCAGCTTATTTAGCCACTTCCTTTGAAGGCATGAAAGTTCAGCCATCTGGATCCAGGATTGTTTCCTTTCTTTGCATTTCTTTTATTTTTGGTCAACCACCGACAGCTGATGGGTGTCATCTTTGCTGGGAGCATCTCTGCAGCTTGAGGACCCAGCAGGCAGAAAAGGCAACTGTGCTGGGGTGGGGCGGGGAGCATTTTGTACCCCAAGCCCCTTTGCTGGGAACAGCATCCATGATATAAGACAAGAACTGTAGACTAGTGACATTTCTTAACCACCCAGGAGTTTGCTCCTGAATAATTGGATATTCTGGCTTTGAGAGAACATGTCCAACCTTAGCAAATCCCAAGCATAAACATCTTGTACTTTATGATTTGGGACAATAAAGCTGAATTAACTGAAAAGCTTGAGATGATTGGATTTCTGTGGAAGTCACACTTCTAACCAAGGGTGGAATCAGGGCTAGAAAGATCAATTTTGCTACTTCAGTGCCCCAGCTGTGAAGGGGAAGATTAAGAAAACAGAGAAGTTAAATATCTCATGTTTCATCATACAAGCTAGATCTTCCCTTCCTGCCAAGTTCCTTACTTTCTTTTTGGACAGTCTCATAGTATTTCCAATCTTCTCCTCATTTTGAATCCCTATTTTTCACACCCCTCTTGACCACTCAAGAGATCTGAATTGCCTCCTGAGGATCCACCTCCATCACCACTGTGAATATCCTCAGGATCATGGGCGTTAATACTCACCGAAGATTTGCCTCTATGGTGCAAAGATGCCAGCCTTTAAAACCCCTCCACTGATTGAAAGTATATCCCAAATTCTCCAGAATCTCCCAATTCATTTTTAACAGGGGCACTGTGTAAATAAGTTTGGCCACTTTTTCTTATCTTCCACCTACATCAGTTTCACATGGAATATATGCTTATTACCAAACAAAGTTAAAAAAAAATAATCCATCCAGTTTATATTGTCAAATGGAAGGGTAAAAAAAAAAAAACAACAGTCAACCCACAACAAAACTGCAATATTTCTTTGCAAAGTAATGAAATACAAAGGTTGCTATTTTCCCATCCTTTGACACTGATGTACATAGTCAGTTCAAGATTTCTTTCAGGGCTGTTGCTCAGTCCAACAGCTAAAGACAAATTATAGCAAAGTTTTTCAGGATAGAATGAGGTTTTGGTATATCACTCCAGATTTGGCTGTATCCTACTATTTAGACTCCTCCACAATAGAAGCAATCACTGAATGCAAATAAAGAAGGGTTTTATGGTTACCCTTGAAGTTTCCAAGTGCATCCACAAAATCTCCCTCTTCCCTTACTAATTTATGAGATGTCAGTATGTAGTGGCTTTGCTTTTAGCTGTCTGACATCACTGAGAGTAATAGTGGGGAACCTTTAAGCTCTTCAGAGAGATCTGCTCTCAAAGTGGAGTTTGGGAGGGCTGGTTCAACCCCATTGACATCTCCTCCACAGAATCAGCTGAGACCAGTCCTAAGCAGACACTGCAACGTTTTACCAGCTGCACACCTCAAGAGTTTCTGGTTTTCCTGTCTGTTACGACCTGGTCGTAACTAGTTCATAAATCCCTTGGAGTAAATTAAGGTGAAACGACACCAAATAACTGGTATGAAATTAAGAACAATTTATTAATACAGGGAAAGTTGCATGGTTGTAAGTGTCTTGGGTTTCTAAAGGCATTGAGAAAAGAGAGAAAAGGGAAAAAGAAAAGAGAAAGAGGATAGAGACTATGAGAGAGAGGAAAAGAGAGATCACCACCCTTGGATCCAGCGATGTAAGTTGTCGGTAGAGTTGGTAAGTTGCTTGCAGAGTTGCTCCTCCGGTAAATCGCTTGCAGGATCGGTCCTCAGGTGGCGGGCGGGAGCCCGCGCCAGCATCCCAAGGGAGAAGGTCTAAATACTTTAGGTCATTTGCATGCGAGATAGGAGAGGGTGGTAACATCCCTCTTGTCTCCCCCCCTCTTCTCGCTTCTCATGCTAATTGAGATGCCTGCGCTTTGCAGTCTTAGATTGTTCTCGAAATGAGTCGGTGGTCCCCCAAGGGGTGTCTGGTGGTCGTGATTCCCCCTAGTTGTGGTGTCCACTGTATGACCCCGCTTCTGCACAAGCGTGGTTGGTGCCTTGCAAAGTTGTTGCACATGTAGGCTGGCCCCAAGGAAAATACACCATCCGGCCTCTGCAGGACTTATCTCTTCCTCCAGCCAGAGCTGTAAATCACAACAATTAAGGCACATCAGGGGTATTGTTCTGTTCCCAAGGCCCTTATCTCTTGCCAGACTTGCAGTCCTCTGTAGCACCCATACCCTCCTCCAGCCAGAGTTGTCAAACAAGTTGTTTAAGGCATACAAACTCTGTCCGTCACACTGTCTTAGTCAGCAGGACTTGAAACATGAACTTTCTTCAAGCTTTGCAATAACTTTTGGCTTCCATGATGTGAAAAACAACTCCTTATATGTATTCCTGCTGGTCTTACATATTGAGATGTACTTTGGCAGAGACCTCTTAGCCTCTCCATGGATGGATAGCTTTGCACCCACCATACCCCTATTTCCTTCTTGGTCAAACATAAGGTGCAAACCATGACATTCCCATGTCCCCATGTCAAATATTGGCATTGGTCATCTGCCTCCCTTCAAACATGGACAGGATGCCCCAAATGTCCATGCCTCTTCACTCAAGCTGCTGCTTGGTCAGGTCATTAAGCCAGTGTTAAGATGCTCCTGCCCATCTGTGCTGCTCCTTAACACTTTTCCTACCAGTGTTGGCTGCATTCATCACGCACCATGGGTAGAGGAGCCCCAAAGAGATGTCACAAAAGCAAAAGGGAACATACCGGATCCCAGTTTGAACATCACCCTGCTGCGTGGGCCACTGCTCACAGGAAGACACCTACATTTAGGTGCTTTTGACTGGCAAAAATAAAATCTCACCCCTAAGGTCAAGGTAAGTTTATTCTGAGTGCCCAGAACATGGCCAAGTTACAGTAATCTACAGTGTTAGTATGGGAATGCCTGACTTTCAGGCCGGTCTCCAAATCTAGCTTTTCTCCCAATGGGCTAGGCAGAGTCAATACAAAGCTTTTAATACAGCCACTGATACACACTCTTTTGTTCCAAATATTATCTCAATCAAGTGGAATTTGGTTCACTTATCTCATCTGGTAGATATTGAATCCCCATCTGACTCCACTGTTCAGCTATCTGGCATGAAGACTTCGGAAACCGGTGAGAGTTTCAGCAAGCTAAGCAGAACTGATTTGCTATGGACTGCAAAGCTATTACTGCTTTTCATGGGCATATGCAAGCTCAGTAAAGGAAATAATAGACACTAGTTTCTTTGCTGAAAATAAGCATTCAGAAATGGTCATTTCAAGCACAAGATACAGACAGCATAAAATCAGTATCAGGTTACATTGCAGCATCACTGGAAGAACTTACATCCATTTCCCTGTCTTGCAGAAAGAGCTGACACTATAAACCCATCCATTCAACAGCCAGAGTAGAGAAACACTCACTTCAAACCGGTTGCTAAAATTGTTGTAAAGCTGTAAACACCGACAAATGCAGACTGAGATCCTCTAGCTAAAAGCATGCAAAATTCCCTTAGCTCCACAAGGAAGGAATATCTTCAGGGCAGAAGAGTGCTTTGGCTGATAAATTCAGGTTTTTCTGTCATGGGACTGCTTAGCACCAATTATGGCAGTGACTGCAGATCCCTTCAGGTCACGTTCTTATATGGTAAATATGGAAAACTGAGGTGGAGCTCATGACAGTGCCTAACTGTTGTCTAGCAAGAGTGGCCCTTGGTAGATAAAAATTAAGGGTTATGCCACAAGAATGATTAAACAGGTGGAATAAGACAGCAAAGCTGTTGAGGAGTCATCAAAGAGTTTGGGTAAGGAAGAGGGAAAGTAGAAACAAGATATGAGCCATGCTGTGAGCATGGGCAGGGAAAGAGAGCAGGTGAAAACTTCAAGGTGGCTGCAGATGTGAAACATCCAGTGTGCACAGAAGCACCAGGGTCCTGGAGACAGCCTGCCACCCTCCATTATCTTTCCCTTTTACTCCTCTCTGAGCTGATCTATCACATACCATCATACACCACACCCATGGTAAACCTCATCTCCCTCATCACTAGCTGCTTAGACTCATAGAAACATAGAATCATTTTGGTTGGAAAGGACCTTTAAGATCATTGAGTCCAACCGTTAACCCAGCACTGCCAAGCCCACCACTAAACCATGTCCCTAAGCACCACATGTACTAGCCTTTTAAATACCTCCAGGGATGGGGACTCTACCACTTCCCTGGGCAGCCTGTTCCACTGCTTGACAACCCTTTCAGTGAAGAAATTTTTCCTGATATCCAATCTAAACCTCCCCTGGCACAACTTGAGGCCGTTTTCTCTTGTCCTATCACTTGTTACTTGGGAGAAGAGACTGACCCCCCCCACCTCACTACAACCTCCTTTCAGGTAGTTGTAGAGAGTGATAAGGTCTCCCCTCAGCCTCCTTTTCTCCAGGCTAAACAACCCCAGTTCCCTCAGTCGCTCCTCATCAGACTTGTTCTCCAGACCCTTCACCAGCTTCATTGCCCTTCTCTAGACTTACTCCAGCACCTCAATGTCTTTCTTGTAGTGAGGGGCCCAAAACTGAACACAGGATTTGAGGTGCAGCCTCACTAGTGCTGAGTACAGGGTGATGATCCCTGCCCTAGTCCTGCTGGCCACACTAGTGCTGATACAAGCCAGGATGCTGTTGGCCGCCTTGGCCACCTGGGTGCACTGCTGGCTCATATTCAGCCAGCCATCGATCAACACCCTCAGGTCCTTTTCTGTCAGGCAACTTTCCAGCCACTTTCCATGCTTCCTCAAAGAAATCTGCAAACAGATACCGCCAGGCTGCATGCACAAGGTGAGCAAGAACTACACCAAAGCCATAGAAGAAACCAGCAAGATGCTGTCTTCATCTTGAGTATAAACTCAAACCAACACAAACTGCTTTGAAGCTATGGCTGTCAGAGCTACCTTCAGATGCATCCATTTAGCAGGATGCATCTACCTTGGCAGCAATAATGGTTGTTTGCACTTCACTGTATTTCCAGTTGGGAATTCACTGATTATTCTCAATATTCACTTAATGTTGATTCATGCAAAACACCAATCACCCTGGCTCCTACTGAAGCACTTCAGTGTACGTTTGTCTTGGAGCACCTGAAGAGTAGCTTGACATTTATGCAAAATACTTGGAAGTTTCTAAGAGTCTGTGCTGTTAGAGGTTATGTTTGCCAAAATGATGCTCTATGCACATGAACACACCAATTAAATACTTACTATGGTTATAGTTTTATCAGGACCATCCTCTACCCACTGTGCCGATGGGCCTTTGAAATCAGCGCTTGTTTGTTTTTATCAAGCCACAATTTGAGCAATAATCTCTTGTCATACACAAAATGAGTCAAATTCTTCCCTCATTCACTCTGGGGCACATCCTGACTAACTCCATTGACTTGAGCACAATGACTTTGGATTCATATTGGCAAAACTGTGAACAGATTTGGGCCTCACACACTATGAGAGATTGTTGCTCTTTATATGCTTTAGCGAAAGCAGCTTTTGAGTCTGGCATGGATGCCAAATTAATTATTCAAAGCAAAAGAGGGATTTTTTCCATGAATATTTGGACTTGTTGCACACTGTTATACATTTTGCTATTCATAGATTATACAAACAATTGCAGAATTAATAGTATCTTGCATTTTGAGACACTTCATGGACATGAATTAGGGAAGTTTCCTGCAAACTTACCACTGCTACACACAGATAGCATTATCTTGAGCTCTGAAATATCATTTATCTCTTAAAATATAAATCTAAAGCTGAATACTGTCCCGTCTGTTCCCACACGCAGAGTAGTTGTGGTTTGGAGTTTGTTTTACTTCATCAGCTATTGCAAATCAGCATTTCATTCTCATGCACCATAGGAAGCCAAACTCGATTCATCTGGTGCTCCAGCTATCACTTAAAAGTGCTTTTGCCTTAGCACCACCAGAAAAACATCTCAGTTCTTTTGCTGGAACAGCAAAGTAGAATTAGCTTAGCAATCGACTTCTTTGTTATTCAAGTTTAAATTGTGCTGGAGGAAAACACTGTGCCTCAGGGGAGAGAAACATTTTCGAGAAAAACCTGTTCCATTTCTTTCATTATCTTTTGGAAATAGGGAGGGCTTGCCAGGACACGGGGTGTCTCTGAATCACAACTGTGGACAACAACATTAGACATTACTGTCTGATGGGAAGTGTAAAATGCAGCCTGGGTAAAATATGATATAGATTTTACCTGCAACATTGAGCCAGCAATGTTTGCGGTAGAGCAATGTGTCTGCAGGATGCAACTGGGAGTAATTCCCTGCTGTCTACCACATCATCCCAAGACCAGATTCAAATAAGAGCCCCACTTTCTTCTAGTTGTCCAGGCTGCAGGACAACCAAGACCAAGGAGAGATGCTCTCTTTGCTGCCAGCTCTAACCCCCAATACCCAGGTAGCAGGAAGAGCAATTTCACCAAAGATCTTTTTTTTTGCTGACCCTCCAGCATCCTTGGTCTGGAGGCATTGCAGGTGTTGGATGCTGGATGTTCCCTGACATGAGCAGGTCATTTCTCCTGGTTTGTTTCTGGGGAACGGTGGAGTTGTTTCTGCAGAGAAAAACACGCCAACAACAACATATTTCAAAACCGCTCAGCCTGAGGCAGTAAATCCAGCAGGATTGTGTTCAGGAATCAACAGCTGGCAAAGCCACCGGCATGCGAGGACCAGATGATGCTGCAAGCAGGGACAGTCACCCCACAGCGGGCACACCGTCTGCAAGCCAGAGGGTGACACTGCACCCTTGGCAGATCTCAGCTGAGGAACTGGCACCTTATGCCCCTGAGACCCGATTTCCAGCTGCATTTCAGGTTGATGGTGGCATAAGCAGGGACTGATACCTGTCAGAAGCTTGTTATAAATTCAAGTTATGTGTGTTACCTATATTTACACACACATTGTTTGATGTCATTATGAATTAATCATAACTCCACGACTTAATTATTCATGACAGACAGCTACTACTATCCAATTAGCACCTTAGAAAAGAATTTTTTTTAAAAAATCCCACAAATATGAATGGATACGAACTATGACCTTCCCACCTCCTACCTCTTCCTCCTTTGCAAATATCTCCTGATTGACACTTGCAGCTCAAAGAGCAAGTCTGATAGAGATAGTACTATGATACAGACGTCTATATAATGTAGGACACCAAACTGATGTGGAAAACTGAGAGTTTCTAACAAACAGCCACATCTGATAACAGCAACGATGAACAACTACCTTGTGATATGCATCCAGTGAGTCTTGCAATGCATATAAATCCATCAATAAAAGCCACAATTATTATTTTCAGGCTGTTTTTAAGTGTTGCCACTCAGGTATTTGTGACATTGTGTTGCACAGCAGTGTCCAGCAAGGAAGAAAAAACAAAGGCAGAAGAAAAACCCTTCTGACAATGCCTGGGGAAATATCTGTGCCCGCAAGGCACTGCGAATATACAAGTATTTGTTGAAGCAGCAATAGTCAGCCAAGAGGAGGCCTTAACCAGATGAAAAGTATGTTGTGAATCTGGAAGTTACCTCATGGTCGCATCCTCAACAGCTGACACAGAAACTCCTGGTAAATCATAGCATGCTGGCAGTGGTCAGATGCTCTTAACACCAACTTCATCATGAGTCTCTGCTTTCCTGGGGCTCAGATGGATAAACCACCTCACCTGAGGCTGTGCAGCGGAGTGACTCAAGCTGGAATTAAAATCTGACTTGCCCTGGTTCCCTGTCTGTGCTTAGTGCCTCATAGCTCACTAAGATTTTCTGCCCAGGCTTTCCATCTGGATGGAGGTGATTCTGCTGTTTTAATGGCACAGTATTCAGATATTTGTCCAAATACCCAGGGACATGATGATAAACAGCTTCATGGAGAGCCTGGGAGACATATATTTAACAAAGTATAAATGGGAACAAAACTCCTGATCCTTAGAATACCAGTACAATCCTGAAACTGGGAATTTGATGCACCAGTGGAGGGAACTGCTGTACCTGTGAGCAAAAGCAGCTCCTCAGTTTTCTTTCTGCAGCCAGAGAATGAAAAACTACCCAGGCAAATCTTGGATTTTCTAAAAACACAGGAGTCTCGCTTAGTTTCATAAGGGAAAGGGGAAGGGAAAGGAAAGGAAAGGAAAGGAAAGGAAAGGAAAGGAAAGGAAAGGAAAGGAAAGGAAAGGAAAGGAAAGGAAAGGAAAGGAAAAGAAAAGAAAAGAAAAGAAAAGGGAAGGAAAGAGAAAAGAAAAGGGAAGGAAAGAGAAAAGAAAAGAAAAGAAAAGAAAAAAGAAAAGAAAAGAAAAGAAAAGAAAAGAAAAGAAAAGAAAAGAAAAGAAAAGAAAAGAAAAGAAAAGAAAAGAAAAGAAAAGAAAAGAAAGAAAAGAAAGAAAAGACAAATCTTGAATTATTTCAATGTGATCAAGTTCTAGTCCTGCATCCCCTAAAGGTGACCTTCCTCAGAGGGGACACCTTGCCCTACACCTCCGATATTACAGATCATTAAGTCCAGGATGATGGGACACATGGGTTGGGGGGGGAACACATCTAGAAACTAATATATTAACCTGCTTTTAACATCTGCTTCTCAGGGAAATCTTGTTCAGTTTCTGTTCAGGAACTCTCAGATATTTTCTTTTAAAGTCCAAAACCCAAACATTCAGTCTAAAAAGTAGCCACAGACAATCAAGGATGTAAAACTGAACTTGCCGTTCTGTTCTGATTTAAGTATTTTGGGTGCGAGGAGAGCAGCAATGCTGGAAAACTGCAGCCCTCGCACGTGTGGGTTTTACGAGCACCAGCCGGCACATCAGCTGTACGTGTGTTTGGCAGCCCGGCGCCTACAGCTGCTCCTCGATGCTGTTTTTGGTGCTGCCAGCTGGGCTGAGCCATCCCAAATGGATCGTGTGCACATAACAGGGATGGCTTCTGCATATGCTTGGGGCTTCTAGGTCCTGCCCAGGGAGCGGTGAGGGGTACACACACGCTCACTCCCCTCAGCCCTGTGCCTGCACTTGCTCAGCACACGAAAGGAGACATCTGCAAGGGCCTAAACCTCCAGATACCAGCCAGGGCTTGCTTGGAAAGATTTATTTGCACTCATCTGCATTACGATACTGATTTTCCATACCAGTGACTAGCAGCAGGCCTGCTGCAGGTCAATGGCCGACCACAGAGGTCAAAGATGAAGAGACACTGTGATTCCTTGCAAAGCCCCATCCATAGCATTTTAGCTACTCATTTCCAATTTGTAAGACCTCATTTCAGCATGACATCTCCAGGCAACTTTAACTCTCCAGTGGGACTACACAGGTGTGTAGTGGGAGGTGTCTAATAGCCAGGCCAAACATTGTTCGGTGCCTACATAAAAATATTAGCAAGTGCTTCTGCAACTTAATCAATACTTTAAGATCACAGTTAGTTTAGTGTTGGCTTGTTCTGTCACACAAGCTGATAGTTCCTGGGTACACTTGTCTAACAAACTCTAAAATTGAACTCAACTTTTCAAAATTCATATTTCCTGTGGCCATTTGTAACTGTGGAAAATGCTGAGATACACCACATCTCCAAGGCAGGTGCAGCACTACCTCCTCTCAGCAGTATGCTTTGCATGTCTCACTGGATCACAAAACGTAAAATTTCCTCTGGTACAAATCTCTTCTTTGTTTTGTGCCTAAAACCAAAACTCATTTTAGCAGTAAGGAGAAAAAAAGTCTGTCTTCCAAAGAGGAGTCCTTGTTCCTTCTGATCTGGAATATTAATCAAAGCCTCGGTTCGGGAAGATCAGTGGGTGCAGGGCACAGATGAGATGATTTTGCAACTGATGATCATCTATCATAAAAGTATGTGATACATCTCTCCAGTTCTGTATATAGCACAAGGAGAGAGCTGGCGACCACAGAGCACTTGCTCTCCTCCTCCATTCTGCTGCTAAATTACATTAAACAGAATTTTGTGTCCTGAATGCTTTTTCTGTGTAACCCTTTGCTGCAGTTGCTAAAGGAACATGATGAGATAAATGTAACAATACAATGGATGATGGTGCACATCAAAAGAAATGATGAGCAGCTTGTATATCTACTTAGAAATCAACAGCGGCCATTTCCCTTCTCCCATCACCATTTGAGACAATGTGTTAACAAAAACATGTATTTCTTGAGTAGCTTGCTTCATTTCATAATTATTATCTGCACTGCCAAGGTCACTGAAGTCCAGCTTCACCCTTTGTGCAATATGGACAAACCAGCAGTGTTTCATACAAAGTGCTCAGCATCTGTCCCTGGAAGAGATGACTGCAGCCTCAGAGTACTGCATTGCCTGGGAACTAATCCAAGCTTTACTCCCTTGCATGGCAGTGTACGTTTCCCATGGACCTCTACAGTGCCTTTGTCATCATGAGTCACCTAAGCTTTCCTAGCCATTTACTGTCACACAGACCTGACATTTAAGAGATTGCATGTATGGAAGTGCCTTATCCTTCATCCTCTATGAAACAGTTCTGGGAACCTTGGCCCTGAAGATGGTGACCAAATGAGCAGGTCTGACTACATGCTACAGTAAAACTTCCAAGAGACAAGGAAAACCCACTACAGGATTTGTGTTTCTCTTTAAAGGAAAGATACCCACTTCTTAATCTCCAGACCTGAAATTCATCATGAAAAAAAGAGGGGAGAAAAGAAAAAAAGAGGATTTTATCATCAATAGGACCCAAAAAAGATTTTCCTCTCAAATGAGATATGCTTCTTGGTGAGCTACAGCTATGGGAAGCCCCAAGATCTCCTGAGTCAGCAGCACTTTACTGTGACACAGTACAGAAGGGAGTTTTCCACCATCTGCCACAGCCTGTGGTTGTCTCAAGGCTAGAGTCACCAAGCTGGTAACTACCAGCTCAGGCAGAGGAAAGACTCAGTTAATGGCATAAAAGCAAGTTTGGAGAAGGAAAGATTTCTTTTCTTCCTATGAACCCAGAGATATCCATGGCTTCGGCAGAAGTGACCCAGAAAACAGATAGTGACACTTGGTCCCTTCCTTCATGGTTCTCTGACCCCAAACCTGAGCAGAAGGATAAATAACCGTGCCAGTCTCCCTCTTCCCTGTCACAGACAAGATTTGAGATATCAAGAGAAAGGTATGGAGAAAGAAAGAGATGGAGTTCCTGCAAAGGGTTGGTTTCAGGTCTTGGATATCCACTCTGAACCTCAGGTAGCTGGTACCTATACAAGCTTTAATGATGGTTTAGGCAGCCAGGGTGCTATATGAACAGTCTCTGGATACCTACTGCACTTTAAATCTGCTGATTCCACCAATTAAGTTTACATTACACAGTGTGCCCTGTTTGCACTATTATTGACAATTCAAGATCATAGAATCATAGAATGGTTTGGGTTGGAAGGGACCATTAAAGATCACCTAGTCCAACCCCCCTGCCATGGGCAGGGACATCTCTCGCTAGATCAGGCTGCTCAAAGCCCCATCCAACCTGGCCTTGAACACTGCCAGGGAGGGGGCATCCACAGCTTTCTGGGCAACCTGTCCCAGTGTCTCACCAGCCTCATCGTAAAAAATTTCTTCCTTATGTCCAATCTAAACCTACTGGCTTTCAGTTTAAAACCATTGTCCCTTGTCATGTCACTACAGGCCTTGATAAAAAGTCTCTCTCCATCTTTCTTATAATCTTATATTCTTTAAGTATTGAAAGGCTGTAATAAGGTTTCCCCAGAACCTTCCATACTGTACTGTAGAAGTAACTTTGCAAATACCTATTAATAAATAACTAATCTCATTAACACCAGGATCACAGGAATGGACAACAGCTGCAATTTAGTTAAAAATGCAGAGTTAAATCTCTGCTATAATTTTCTCAGATACACTATCACCCAGTGACTTGATATCTTTTGTTTTCCTGTCCCCAGGAGCTGGATTTGCCTTGTTCTTCAGTCATCGATCGAATGTGATGGGGGGATCCCTCCTCCTCTTTGCTAATACAATAAGATAAAGAGGACATCAGATAACACAGGCACCATCGACTCCCTGCTTATAAAACATTTACAACATCTCTCTTTTCTTTTTACAGCAAAAGGAATCACAGTTTGTGGACTGAAATATATGTCTACCAAATATTCACCAGTACCAAAGACAGCTTACATCCCCAAAGCTTCCAGGAGGCTTTCTGCAGAGGTTACACATTTCTCTTAAGCTTGACTAACAACAGACCCTTCCCTCAATGGTCCTTTGGAAGAAAAGCAGCAGTGGCCTCTGACTAAGTCACACAAAAAAAAATCTGCTGTTTTGAATCAAAATACAAAGAGCACAGTGGATGGCAGAAGAAATAGCTGAAACTCAAGCAAGAGGATAGGGCAGTTGAAGCTTACTCCTCAGCTTTTGCTCTTTGGTGCCAAACGGCACAGTGTCCTGGTTCCACTGGGATTTGGTTTCAGTTTGTGGCCAGCCATGGTGATCAAGGCCCTCAGCAGTTAAATCCAGGGCAGCTGACCCTGGCTGGCCCACAGGTGTATTCTATATCATTGACATCAAGCTCACTATAAAAGAGAGGGTTTGCTAGAAAAGAGGTGGGTGTTTTTCCTGCTCTCCTTGTGTCTTCTACCTTCTATCTGTTTGTTGTTGTGATTCCTGGAGCAACGTGATAGCGATTTGTGGATGAGTATATTTCTGTGTTTTGTGTTGTCATTTATATTGATTTTCTTCATTTCATTAAATCTGGTTAACTTCATCCCATGAGTCTCCCTCTCTTTTTCCCAATTCCCTTCCTCATTTGGGGAAGGGGCATTGGGTGAGAGAAAAACTGCTATTGTTTAGCCCTGAGTGTGGGCTAAAGGAAGATACCCAGTAACAGGTTTTCAGTGGTGGAAAACCTCTGTGGCTTGTTGGTTGCGTATGTCCTACCTGATAAACTTCTCCTCTCTCTTGCCCACCATTTCTTCTCTCATATACATGTGTGCTTGTTTCCATAAATTTCTGGAAATAAGGGTGCAAAATGCTGAGCCACAGATCAAGGAGGAGAGCCTATGATCCAAGGGAGAAACCAGTGGTTTGCCCTTGGGACTTTTGGCCACATGACAAATTTTTTGGAGGTCCTGGGCCTGTCATTATAGTAAGTGTTGCAGGTTTTGGACCAAGTGTTTTAATTTCTGATAGTGGCTATGAGAATCAAGTCCCTGCTTAATTCATTCCCCAATGTTTCAACCACAAGCTATTACCTTCCTTGCAGAAACTGTTGAGAAACTAAGCAGAAGACCACAGAGAGATTATTAAACACATGCTAGAACTTCTCTCTTTGAAAAGTGCAAGTTATTATTCCTCTACTATAAAAATATTGTAGTATGAGGTGAAACAACCTCTCTCCCCCTAAAGAGCCATCACAGATGAAGTAGGTTATGTGCACGGCCTAAGTACATTGTACATGGGAGGGCCTCGCTTCTCCTCTGCATCAGAGCAATTGAATCATTTTCTTTTTCCCAGTGCAGCCATATGGCACCATTACAGAAGTCATCAGTTATAGTTAACCTATAGCCATACCACAAGCGTGAGATGCTTTACAAAATTCCTTAGGCATGCTCGATTCTCCAAATTGCCACATACAAGACGTGTTATTACTCTAATTAAATGATGGGGAAGCCACAGTGCTGAGGTTGTGTCTTGCCCCAGTCACACCAAGATCCAGTTGCACAGGTAATGGGGCAGCTGGTGTCACCCCTCAGCAGTCCATTACTTCTTTGCTGCCCACCTCTCTGATAAGGAGATAACCTCTCTGTGCTTGGAAGCATCCTCCTACTTATCAAGGGCTTTTTATTTCAATCATGGAGCTATACCATGGGTCTTTGCTGTTCGCCTTGCAGTTTCCTCACCTCTCTGCTACAGTGCTACAGGTTTGCTGGGAAGGGGGGCATTACTAGCTGCCACCCAGCAGATAAAATGCTCAAGTACAGTCTTTTTCCACAAGCTGTCTAGATGTTGGCAGGCTGATGGCTGCAATCCTTCTCCAGACCATGGTCTTCTAATGAAACTGAGTGCATCGTCTAAAACCTTAAGTCACTGCGCAGCTCACCATGCATTGAACTAAAGTACCTTGTGCATATAAAACCAGTGGACTATTTATTGTACCGACACAGTATTAACATTTAGAGACGACTAGCAATATTTCCCCAGCCTCTTTGGTTACTTACAACAGCCAGAGAGACAGTGTGCTGGACCTCCCACTTCTCCATCAACCCTAAATGGTCCACTGCCTGCTTGTCTGATTGCTGAAATCACCGGCACGCTCCTGCTCCATATGCTTGAGCAGGACTGTGCATCTTTGCTATGCATCCTGCTTATGCAAGGGGAGTCTGCTGATTGCAGCTTCTGAACGGCACCACAATGCAAATATTAATTAAGAGAATGTAATTACAGCAGTGCCATGCACACGGCAAAGTGACTTCATAAACTGAAAAGCTAATACAGACACAATCTGTCAGTGCCGCCTCACATAGTAAAAATTCTTATTTAATTAGAAATATTCCCTGCATAGGAATGACTAGTGCCTGCCCTCCCAGGAAGGGTCCCGAGACAGGCATCCACAGGACCAACAGCATAACTGCCTGCTCAAGAGGGGGGATGAGAAACGATGTAGCTGACCTTTTTTTTTGTTGTACTCATCTTCTGTCTCATTGGAGGAGTCCGAATGATAGTCCCGAAGCTCCTGTTCATACATCTCCAAAAAATTCTCATCTGTCTTTCCTTTCTTGGACTTGTCACCTTTCTTCTTCTTCTTTTCTTTGCCTTTTTACTTCTTTTTTTTTTCTGCGCTCATAGTCATCCTCATCCTCACTGTCTTCGCTTGGTTTTTTTCTTTTTCTTCACTTCCCCATCATTTTCTGAGTCCTCAGACTTTGATTTCTTTTTCCTTTTTTTTCTCCCAGCCTTCATCTTCCCCATCTTCCTCAACTACCTCTTCCACTGCCTCCTTTTCCTCCTCCTCCTCTTCTACTTTGTTCTTTTTGGTCTTTTCTTTCAAGTCCTCGTTTGTCACCCCTACACTTTTAATAACGCTCTATGGTTGCCTTAACCTGACTTCTGCCACCTACACTGGCTCCTTTACCAATTGCCAAAGTCCTTTAGTCCTCCTCTCCCTGCCTAGGGCTGTGTGGCCCTTGTTTCACAGTGTCCTTCCTCCTCCCCAGCTCAGCACAGGTATGTCCTGGAGTCCCTTGTCCTTCCCACGGGTGCCAACAGCTCACCTCCTGACTCTTCCTGCCTTCCTTCACCTCCTTGACTGAGGCACCTTCCTCTCTCTTTTGTCTCTCCTGGTCTTTGGGTTTTCTCCTTTTCATTATTATTATTTATTCATTGGTCTGTGCTGAGAACTTTCTCTTTTTTTCATTGCCATCTCAGCCCTCGCTTAGGGTCAGTTAACAATCTCGGTCTATGGTATCAGGATGTGTCAATCAAGGTTGTAGCTCCCTGGAAAATCGGTCAGATGAGGGCATATGGTCAAGTTGCTTCTTGTCCTTCGCATGCCAGCTCAGGACAGGATAAAACATAGGCATTTCTCCTCCTCATAACACATAGCAGCTTCAGAAACCTCATGAAAAATTACTTAGTGCTATCCAGTCATGTGGTTATGAGCAGGTGAAAAAGGAGACCCACCAAGGCAACCATATCGCACCGGTCTGTGGTTCCTCTCCATTATTCATGGTGTCAGGATCACCTTACTGATAATAAAGGTCTCAACTTTACATAGATTTTTTTTTTTTGACCAGCCAGGCCAGTGACCAGAAAAAACAAACACCTCCAGGATCTCTGTCTGGAGACCTTCAGCATCAGCAAAGCACTCCTTCATCCAGCTCCTCTGTCTCCCAGTAACTGTGCTGCATCTCCAACCAAATGAAAAACCAATGCTCAATAAATAAATACAACAGTCAGAAGAAGACACTGAACACACTTTACACAAGGTGGTCTTGTAACAGCCCATCTTGGCCAACCAAAGAGAAATAAAACTTAGATTAATAACTGAGCACAAGCACAAATATACCCATCTGAGCACTCTCAATATTGAGATGAGATAGGTGGAGGATGGGAAGAATAAATGATGTAATATTATGGTTGGAAGGACACCACAGCATGAAGCATGCCCAGAACCCAGCTTGTGCCTGGGGATGTCAGCATGGGGATCACCCAACGTCTAGTACATGCAACTCCCATGCCCAGAGGTAGATATGCCAATGGGAGATAGGAGGGGACCAAGAGTCCTTTGATCTCTCTCTTCCCCCCCTGAGCCACCACTGCAGCTGTGGTCCAAGCTCCATGACAGTGTAAGCGTACAGCCCCAACTGTTCAGCCTGGGTTGGCATGCAGCCCTGGAGAGGCTTCAGCAGGCTCTCGTGGCAGGTAAGGGAAGGACAAACATCATGAGACTGGGTCAATCACAGCTGCAGTCAGGAGCAGATGATTTAAAGTCTGACTGTGAATGGGAAGAGAAAAGAAGAAAGATTATTTCTTCTCATTCAAATGTGCTGTTATGGGTTTTGCCATAGAAAATGAAGTTTAATTAAAAATTGTGATATGGAAAACCATACTGAATTTCTCTGGTATAGCTCAAGTATACATAAACAAAGCAGGGCAGTTGGCTTGCCACTAAATCACACTAATGGAAGAAGCGAGAGCTGCATTTATGGCAGGGCTGTAGGATGATGATACAGAGCCTCCTGCTACCACCTGCCCTGCCTGTGGGATAACTCAGCCCACAGCTTCCTCAAATTATGAATTAAGTGTGATTTGCTTGATGGTATGCTTTGAGGGTGGTGAGACACTGGCCCAGGTTGCCCAGAGAAGCTGTGGATGCCCCCTCCCTGGCAGTGTTCAAGGCCAGGCTGGATGGGGCTTTGAGCAACCTGGTCTAGTGGAGGGTGTCCCTGCCCATGGCAGGGGGGTTGGAACTAGATGATCTTTAAGGTCCCTTCCAACCCAAACCATTCTATGATTCATTCTATGATTCTATGCTGCCCAAGTTAATGGTATCGTCAGTATTATGCGGTACATCAGAGGATTCGGCCATGCTAAGTCTTTAATGTACATGATTTAAAACTCTTCCTAGATAAATTTGGGGGTTTCCAGCAGCCAACCTGGAAGGGGGGATGGCATCAGCGGTGGGTTATCAGGAAGACGAGGAACAGCTGTTTCGATGGCAGGATGGCAGCAGCATTGCCCTGGGCAGGAGCAGATGGGGAGCACCAGGCCCAGAGGATCCAGGGTTGGTGGCCATCTGTCCCACTCTCCTTAGCAGGAGTTTGGCACCAGTCTCAAACAATTTAATGTGAATAATAATGAAAAAAAAAAAAAGCACTGTATTTTTATGGCCTCTGTTGCTGAATGGAAATCTTTGTATTAAGCAGCATAAAATGAATTATTCAGGGACAGCTTCCAAGTAGGATAAACCACAGGTTTGGGATGAAACACAAGAATGGCTTTTCCAAGGTCTTAAAATCATAAAGGAAAAAAAATTATCGCTGTCCTTCCTCACGATACAGCTCTCTTGCCAAATTCCTGGGACACCAGCACCACAGGACCTGCACCATGCCTGAAATCCCCTGTTTACTTTCAAGTCTCTATTTTCTGGAAAGCAGCAGAAAGGTACATAGTGCATCTCTGCGTGGCACTTCTGAGGGCAAGCACGGGATGGCTGGCTCAGCAGGCACCAAGGGCACGCTGCTCCAAAGGCACTGTCCAGGCACATGGATGCTCCCGGTCCCGAGGAGCTCGGGGATCCTGCAGAGATATTTGATGATGCAGCACATTTTCTCAGACAGATTCTTTGCAGTGCACTACATTCATAACTCTTACCCTTCCCCTCTGTGGGACAGCCATCAGCCCACAGCAGAAATCCCAAGCACAAACATTTCAGCTTAAAGCTGGGAGCTGGATTTAGGTTTTGGCCACAGAAAAGCCAGCCCTTTCCACCAAAAAAAAACCCCAAAAACCCCACAGAACAAAACCAAAACACGCCTTCAGAAAAAGAGAAATCATGAGATCTCTCAGAAAAGCAAAGCTCATATCTTTGTTATGCTTTCACAAGGTAAACACTTCATCACACTGAGTCTCTCAGTGCTGCTGCTCCGCACAGCTCCAGCTCTGTGCAGCAAAATGCTGACAGCATCACCATTCTTCACGGAAAGGGTTGTCAAGCATTGGAATGGGCTGCCCAGGAAAGTGGTGGAGTCACCATCCCTGGAGGGATTTAAAAGCCATGTAGATGTGGTACTTAGGGACGTGGTTCAGTGGTGGGCTTGGCAGTGCTGGGTTAACGGTTGGACCTGATGATCTTAAAGGTCCTTTCCAACCAAAACAATTCTATGGTTCTATGATTCTATCATCTAAGACCAAAAGGCAGCATTACGATTACTCAGGACAAGTCATCAGGTGCAAGATTGGTCCCTTCTAGCCCTAAAATAATTTTCCTAATACCTGCCTACCCCCACCCCTATAGTAAGTTACCTGCCTTTGATGGAAGAACTGTTGGGGTAGAAGAAATACATTATTTCTCCCCCTGCACTGGGAGATTCAGTTTTAGGATGCTCAGGGCACCTCTGGGAGCAGCCTCAGGCTGATGCAGCCCCAGCAAGGGCTGAGGCCATGCACCAGTCCCAGCTACACTTGCAGACATACCCCAATTAATGAGTCATGTGTCAGGAAGAAACATCTGAGGCACTAAAGGCACCAGCGGGACATGATGGTAGTTGCCCCGGTGAGAACCACCCCTCTGAGCTACCTCTAGCCTTGCACTTCGCTTTCTCCTGGTGCAGCAGAGCAGGACCTCAAGGTATAAGCTACAAAAAAAAAAAAAAATCACTCCTATAAAATGGACTAAAATGACGGGGGAAAAAAGATATTTACCATGTCTTATTCAAGCTTTGCTCCGTGCACTTCCTTCATCTGTTGTTTTAATTAAAAAGAAATGTGCTGAGAACGCTCCATCTCGCTTTTGTTCTTTTTTGTGAATAACAGCTGGGAGAAGAACAATGGGGTTTATTGGTGCATAAGAACTACCGGGAAAGCAACCAAGGTATTGGTGAGAACCATTAGTTAAAACTGTCAACAGTATTTATATGGGTTTGTATTCTCACCCTGCATTCAGCAAGAGATTCCCCCAAATCCTCCCTCCCAAAAAGACTTGGGCCAGAACCCACCAGAGCACCCTGAGCCCAGGGTGACTTCTTCAATTATAACAGATTTGGTGGAGTACAAGAGGTCAGAATTTGGCTCTTTGAGGTCCTAACTGACCTGTAATCTTTTTTCCCTAGGCTGCTAAAAGCTGTACAATGCTTGACCTGGAATTATCCCATTATTAGGTAATGGGTTTATTATTATTATTATTATTATTATTAATTATTAGGTAGATATTAGGCAAGGCATGAACATGCCTTTTCTTTAGTTCATTCCCTTTTATGTCTTTCCTATTTTGCACTTATTACCATAAAATCCAGATGTCCTCTACCCAGGCGCCATGTAGCACAGCTGACATATCCCAAAGAAACATTTGTTCTAGTCTCCTTCCCAAGGCAGATGCAGTGAAGCCTCTTGTTTCGGGAGAGGTTATTTTTCGAAACGTGCTGCTCTGCACTTATGGTTAAAGTCTGTCATCCTCATTGCGCAGTCTGGGGGCAATTTAAATTAAAAAGCTGGTGTCTGCATGCATGATCTGTATTTGGATGCTCTTTTGGTGACCAAAACACGCCATGAAGATGAGGGTAAAGAAACTGGCTGTGAAGAACAGACAGCACAACATAGGTCAGATATAGGCAAAGCAGTTTTCCAGATGTTTTATGAACCAGCTGTTTGAGTCTGCCTCCCTTACTGCTCCTGTGGGTTTCAGGTTGAGGTATAATCCAAAAAAAAAGAGCATCCTTGAACTCCAGCTGAATTACCACAGGTAGCAGAGCTTCAGGGGGCTTTGAAGCATGTGATGCTCTGCCCAGAGCACCTGCCAGCTCCAGGGGCACAGCAGGGCAGGCAGGGTTGGCAGCCATTGCCTCAGCTTTATCATAGAATGATAGAATGGTTTGGGTTGGAAGGGACCTTACAGATCATCTAGTTCCAACCCCCCCTGCCATGGGCAGGGACACCTTCCACTAGACCAGGTTGCTCAAAGCCCCATCCAACCTGGCCTTGAACACTGCCAGGGAGGGGGCATCCACAGCTTCTCTGGACAACCTGGGCCACTGTCTCACCACCCTCACAGGAAAGAATTTCTTCTTTAGCATTGCAGGGGTTTATATTTTTTATGCACATACTTGGCAATAGAGAAGGATCTACCCCCATCTCTGGATAGTTTCTTGAAAATACTCCCTGCAGCCCAGCACACCATATACTTCTATATACACATAGTCCATCTGCTTCAGAAAATATATGTATTTAATGCCACAGAAATAAACACCAAAGGACTCCTTTGATGGAGCCATTTCATTTCACTCCCATGTACATGAACAATGCACAAGATTACACCAGGCTGGGCAGAGGAGGTGCTGGGGGAGCCGCTTGCTGGTGTTGCAGCACCAGTCATTACAGATTTAATCAGGCCTCACAGTGCCTACTAAACTTTGCTTTTTCTTCCAGCCCCAGTTGACTACTCATTACTTTTTTTTTATTTTTTAACTGAAATAACAAAATCTGCATCGCAATCCTATGAGCCCAACAGCTCAGCGAGAGGCGGTTGGGGATACTGGGGTACAGAGTCCAATCCATCTCAAAGACAGGCTGGAAAGGTTTTAATATGTCCATGGGCTTCAGTGGGAGCTCGCTGCCTTCAACTGTATGAGCACGACGGCCTCTGCTGGTAAAATGGAGTTTAGCCAAGAGAAATATTTCCCTAGCAAATGCTATGAGAGATGCTAATGTCCCGCTAAGAAATGAGCAGCAGTCCCTGGTCCCCAGGAGCTGCAGGCATCCATCAGCAGGGACACGCTTATAGACCCTGAGCCCTCAACAGCCTCAAAACAGCAGCTCCTGCAGCCATCTCAAACTCAGGACTGGGGAAACTGCTTTACTCAAGGTCGTAAGAAGAAATCTTGAAAACAGGAATAAAGTATGAGGGCTCTTAACAGAATTTGCCTGAAAAAAAGAAATATATACACCAGCTCTTTCAAGAACAAGTGATTTGAGGGTCTTAAATCCATGTCAAGATAGGGATTTGTGTGACTCTTCCACAATGCAGAATGAATTCCCTCCCGTTGCCTGAACAAGCAGGCACCAGAGCACAGACCCCACCAGCATCCTTGGCACCTCCTGGGACACAGCCAAGCAGGCGGTAAACATTACCCATCCAGCTTCAGGTGCCAGAGGAGCTGCGGGAGCACAGAGCTCAATGTACGTTCAACACTCAAGCATTTCCCAGAGGATTTTTACCCTGATGACCCTTCTGATTGAAATAAGGAGGTGCTGGGAGAGTGCAATTGCCCTCGTCTACTTTTCCCTGGGGCTATGGTACCTCTTATGTCAGACATGTAGGATCTGCTCCAGATACCCACAGCTGGCAAGTTATACATGCAGTAGCCCATTAAAGCTTATTCACAGCCATGAGTTGTTTTAAAGGCCACAAGTCTGGGAAGAAACATCATCTTAATGCCGCTAGCATGAAACAGATCTCTTACAAGAACAAGTGTGTAAGGCTGGTGAAAGAGGTGCTCTTCTTTTTTATCAATTTAATTCACAAGGTTTAAGCACTGCTAAGAATTAATTAGTGACAATTAAAAATAGATTGAACTGTGATTATGGCTGTGATTATGTGTCCTTATAAAGTCAAGATGAGCCTACGTGTACTCAGCAAAGACAAGAAGCTCGCAAAAATCTCCATTTGCAGCTTTTTGCACAAATGGAGGGGGGTCTCAAAGCTGAGAAGTCAACCTCTGTCACCAAAGGAGCTGTGCAACATGGGTTTGAATGTAATCCAAAACTTTTTGTTCAAGTTTTACAACATCAGAAAATGGGGAAGGCACTGACTGCTTTTTTCACCTGCTTCTCCAACTGCCTTTTCACAAAGCGATAAGATAATAAGACCCACAGAGATCAAGAATTTCAGCTGTACATAGATACACTCCAATGCATAAGGGACTAGACTATCAGCTAAACAAATTAAAGGGCATTATTTCTATTTAAACCAGCTGTGAAGCCAGCCCTGATTAAGGCATTAGCTACAATTACTGGTATTGCATGTGGTTTCCTATTGAAAAGCCTTTTTCCTTAAAGACTAACAGTTTGTGTCTTGCTGATTCCAAGAGAATGAGAGACTCAGCCCCAAGACTGTAATTCATCTATTCCTTTTGATCATAATATACATTAGCCCAACCACCAGAAGTGGGAAGAGGGATTCAGAGAACCGGCCAGTTCTGTACCAAGCACTAAGCATCCTTACAGGTAGTGAGGCTCCTTCATCATCTTGTACAGGAGTTATTTTAAGTTCCTCTCAGGAGCGATCAACCTATCTCCTTGCATCCTAAAACTTTCTGATGTATCTGTTCTGCCAGAAGGCTATAAAATCCAGTGTTTCTTAAAAAGACTGTGACTCACATCAGCTTTAAGTGTTTCAAAGGACACTGTTCTTTCCCCCCAATGAAGACCACCACAGATCACAACGAGAGGCAGCAGCAGAAGTGACTAAGAGGCAGGGATACGAGGACAAAAGCAGCTATCTTCAGGCACTGCAGCAGGGGTAAAGAACCAAAAGGGTTCTGTTTTGCAAGGTATTGAGCACAGTGAGATTTAAAGCATGAGTAGAAACACTGAAGTCAATGGGATCAATCGATGCTTGAAGTCCCACCTGAATCAGAGCAGATCCAAGCAAACCTGAGAGCTTTGCTTCCATCCCAGTGGCACAGAACATGTCACTGCTGCCTGCATCCATGTGGCTGCTTCTCCCTGCGGAGCCCAAGCGCAGCTCTGCTTGCTCCCTGCCCAGCTTCCAGCTTTCACGGCTCAAGAAACCAGCTGCAGCACCAGGTCCTATGTTCACTCAAGGCACCAGGAAGGCTCAGGAGTGGGAATTTGAGCCCATACGAAGTCATCCCATACCACCCTGGTGACCTACTGCCTGCAGCGGAGGCCAGGCACCACCCCAGCCCCATGTCCCCAACACCCCAAGCTTCCCCCTTCTCACTCCAGAACCATCTTCAGCAAGGACAGATGGGCACCACAACCAACCCAGCACCCACTGCCCCAACCCTGATCTTCTGCATCCCCAGCTCGGTCCCTTTTTCTCCATCCAGGAGAACAAAGCCATCCCTGATCTCCAAGGTACATGCATTTCACACCTCTCCCTGGCTTAGGTTTATAACCCCATACCCACCTGTACACAGGGCTGCCACTTCCACTGGGCAGAGGAGATTTAAAGAGGTAAAAAGGGGTGGAGGGGTGTCAGATCCACACTCTCCTGCTAATTCCTACCGAAGGACTAGGTTGCATTTCCACCTGTCTTCTAGCTGCATCACGAGCAGCACGTCTTTGCTACATTGGCTCATCATCTGCAGAGATAATCATCTTTTTCATTAACCTAGCTGCTCCTGGGACTAGATCTTCCCCTGAAAAGTGCTGTAAAACAATTTACAAGCCAAAGGGCACATTTAGGGAGCACTGAGATGGACAAGTCTTCTGCAAATTGTTTCACTTGAACTTGCCTTCTCTTTTAAAGGCTGGAGGAGGACCCAACAGCAAACGGTGACTGCACTGTGTAGCAGCATTAGCCTAAGATGCATAAAAAGAGGATTTTAAGGTTGGCTATAAGAAACAATAAGGTCAAGAGGGCAGAAACATCAACTGTCTGCTGTCCTCGTTAGGGCAGAGGTTGCTTATAGAGGACTAGAGACCAATGCAGAAGACAAGATAGGGGAGAGAGGGGAAATCACCTAGCATTTTCCACCTCCGCTTCACTGAGTATCTCTCACTTTCCCACATCTCCAGTTGCCATTTCCCTTGGAATGAAGCCTCACGTACAAGCTTATGGGACACTGCGGGGCAAAGCCATCCACAGAGGGATCGACCTGCTCCTGCCTGTGCAAACACCCTGTGCAGTGGGCGGCAAGAAGGCACAGACTCTGAGATCGAGGATGCAAGGGCCTGAAACTGAAAGGCCTAAGGCTTTTTTATTGTTATTCTACTACCCTATTTAACTGCTACAATGCAGGAGCCAGACTAGGCAGTTCAAGATAACATCAACATTCACACGCTAAGCACTCATCACCCATTCTGGGAAGAGCCACAGTGTTCTGGGCTCAAAACATCAACAACCATTCCCTGTTTTCAGCTCTGTGTTCAGAACTGACCTTCAACACATGTGTGTGAGCCAACACAGGCAGGACGCAGGAACAGCCACAAGACCACGGATAAAATGCAAAGAGCAAATTTATTCCCGTTACCTCGCAAACCGGGGGATCTCCGAAGCAGCACCCGGGGCAAAGGCACGCAAGCGGGGACGCAGGCACCGCAGAGCTCGGTTCCTGCTAGAGAGAGAGATCCCGGGCCTGCTGCTTTCGCCTGTATATTAGGGGTTTCTTGCAGGTGGCAGTTTTCCACTGCGCTTTGATCTTTCTCACAGCAGGGCAGGAATCTCAGGCATGAACAATTAGGTGCCCTTGAGTCTTATCACAGGCCTATGTTATCTGAATGCAGATGTTCTACTTGTCCAGCACACAAGACTAAACAACAGTTACTAGTATGATATATGTGTTTTTCGACACCCCAGGTGCAAGTCACTTGAGCGTGTTTACAAGCCTCCTCGCCAATCTTCCGTTATATTCCCACAACATGTTTACTTCTTTCATGCCTCAAAGGGCCCTGTGAACTGGTCTCCTTTATCTTAAAAGCAAGCAAAAACTATTCTCAGTGCAGTGTTCCCAATCAAATCTTCTGCTCCCCAAGTAAAGCACAGCTGTTTGCAGGCTGATGGTCTCCCACAACCCTGCTCATGGGCGGGCCAAGGAAAGAGATTCTCCTGTGAATTAAGAATAAAAACACCTCCTCCTTTGAAAAACATATTAATTAATGGCATTCGTTAGGGAGCTAGCCGGGAAACTAGGTAATTTAATTTCTCAAGTACACAGTGTCAGGAAAGATAATGGGCCAAAAGCCAGTGCTGCCAACAAGGTGAAACCTCTTTCAATTATTATCTGAGAGGTGGGGAAGTCAAGCATGAACGGCAGAGTGTCACTAGAGAAACCAGACACACTGAGCAAGTACTAAATTATCCAAATGAGTCCATTATATCTATTGCTGTCACGCACTGCCCAAGGGAGATGGGGAAAGTCTCCCAGCTTGCCAGCGATGCCATGGGCCAGTGCTTTCCTGCAGGTGAGAGGCTTTGCTGGGCTAGATACCACACAGAGCGAGTCAATAATTTTAGACAGAAGAAAAAAGAAAAACCTACCAGCCAGCAATTTACCATGGGAAAGCATGAGCAAATAAAAATTCAAATAACATTGCTTTAAAAGATGTTGATACCCATGAAATGCTGATTTAACCAAGAGCTACAAAAACTATTTTAAATCCCCAGGCTAGTTTGCAGCGTTAAATGGAAGGAGAGGCTGGGCCAGTTGCCTCTGTCAAGAGATGCCCCATCTGGTGAAACAATGGAAAAAAATCAGGCTGGGTGACTTTCATGCCATCATCTGTATAAAAAGTGATAGAAACAATCAAGCTTAGTCATTTCGCTGTGCACCTCTGGTTTTCTTCCAGACGTATCAGAGAACCTAAACACAAATCAATCCTTACAGCAAGTAGTCAAGCCAGAAAGCTCAGCCACCCTCCGAACAGGTAATTTGGGGCTTGAGGAGATAATGGATTTATTACAGCACTTGCCCAGGCTGATTTAGCAAAGATTTAGAGACATGAGCAAAGGAGCCCAATCTCATCCCCTTCCTCGGCACAAGAGAAGAGCGTTTGCACCTTGGGCTGATGCAGCCTTCCCTTTCCAGGCACCAGGCAGGTAACACCAAAGCACCAGGTTAAGCAGAGGGAGGCACCTGACCAGAGCTTGGAGGCTCATTTTAGAATCATAGAATCATAGAATTGTTAAGGTTGGAAAAGACCTAAAAGATCATCAAGTTCAACCATCGACCCAATGCCACCATGCCCGCTAAACCATGTCCTGAAGCGCCACATCTAGATGTTTTTTGAACACCTCCAGGGATGGTGACTCCACCACTTCCCTGGGCAGCCTGTGCCAATGCCTAATGACTCTTTCAGTGAAGAAATTCTTCCTAAGATCCAGCCTGAACCTCCCCTGGCATAACTTGACACCATTTCCTCTCGTCCTATTGCTGGTTACCCGGGAGAAGAGACCGACCCCCACCTCACCACAACCTCCTATCAGGTAGTTGTAGAGGGCGATAAGGTCTCCCCTCAGCCTCCTCTTCTGCAAACTAAACAACCCCAGTTCCCTCAACTGCTCCTAAGACTTCTGTTCTAGACCCTTCACCAGCTTTGTTGCCCTTTGGACACGCTCCAGCAGCTCAACGTCCTTCTTGTAGTGAGGGGCCCAGAACTGAACACAGTACTCGAGGTGCGGCCTCACCAGTGCTGAGTACAGGGGAACAATCACTTCCCTCGTCCTGCTGGCCACACTATTTCTGATACAAGCCAGGATGCCGTTGGACGCCTTGGCCGCCTGGGCACACTGCTGGCTCATATTCAGCCGGCTGTCCACCAGCACCCCCAGGTCTTTTTCTGCCAGGCAGCTTTCCAGCCACTCTGCCCCAAACTTGTAGCGTTGCATGGGGTTGTTGTGACCGAAGTGCAGGACCTGGCACTTGGCCTTGTTGAACTTCATATAGTTAGCTTCGGCCCATCGATCCAGCCTGTCCAGATCTCTCTGCAGAGCCTTCCTACCCTCAAGCAGGTCAACACTCCCACCCAGCTTGGTGTCATCTGCAAACTTACTGAGGGTGCACTCAATCCCCTTGTCCAGATCATCAATAAAGATATTAAACAGTATTGGCCCCAAGACTGAGCCCTGGGGGACACCACTGGTCACCGGCTGCCAACTGGATTTAACTCCATTCACTACCACTCTCTGGGCTCGTCTGTCCAGCCAGTTTTTTACCCAGCGAACGGTACTCTTGTCCAAGCCATGAGCTGCCAGCTTCTCCAGGAGAATGCTATGGGAGACTGTGTCAAAGGCTTTACTGAAGTCTAAGTAGACCACATCCACAGCCTTTCCCTCATCCACTAGGTGGGTCACCTGGTCATAGAAGGAGATCAGGTTGCTCAGGCAGGATCTGCCCTTCATGAACCCATGCTGGCTGGGCCTGATCCCGTGGTTGTCCTGGACATGCTGTGTGATCACGCTCAGGATGATCTGCTCCATCACCTTCCCCGGCACTGAGGTCAGGCTGACAGGCCTGTAGTTCCCAGGATCCTCCTTCCGGCCCTTCTTGTAGATGGGTGTCACATTGGCCAGCCTCCAGTCATCTGGGACCTCCCCAGTTAGCCAGGACTGCTGGTAAATGATGGAGAGCGGCTTGGCAAGCTCATCTGCCAGCTCCCTCAGTACCCTCAGGTGGATCCCATCCGGCCCCATAGACTTGTTCATGTCTAGGTGGAGCAGCAGGTCGCTAACCGCTTCCTCCTGGATGATGGGGGGATTATTCTGTTCCCCATTCCTGTCATCCAGCTCAGGGGGCTGGGTGCCCTGAGGATAACTGGTCTGACTGTTAAAGACTGAGGCAAAGAAGGCATTAAGTATCTCTGCCTTTTCCTCATCCTTGGTGACAATGTTTCCCCCCACATCCAGTAAAGGGTGGAGATTCTCCTTGGTCCTCCTTTTGTTGTTAATGTATTTGTAAAAACATTTTTTGTTATCTTTTACGACAGTGGCCAGAGTGAGTTCTAGCTGGGCTTTCGCCTTTCTAATTTTCTCTCTGCACGCCCTGACAGCATCCTTGTACTCTTCCCGAGTTGCCTGTCCCTTCTTCCAAAGGTGGTAAACTCTCTTCTTATTCCTGAGTTCTAGCCAAAGCTCTCTGTTCAGCCAGGCCGGTCTTCTTCTCCACCGGCTCGTCTTACAGCACATTGGGACAGCCTGCTCCTGTGCCTTTAAGATTACCTCCTTGAAGAACGTCCAGCTTTCATGGACATCTGGTAAGTTGAATTCGCCCACGAGGACAAGTGCTAGCGATCGTGAAACTTCTCCCAGACGCTTATAGAATGCTTCATCTGCCTCTTCCTCCTGGTTGGGTGGTCTATAACAGACTCCCACCAGGATATCTCCCTTGTGTGGGAATCTGGCCCTTCCTTTTGGGCATTGTCTCAGAAATCGTAAACCACGTGCTTGGGCGACATCTTATGGCGGCTGCCTGGAATGCCTGAGCCTGGCAACGTGGGATGGCGCAATAAGCTAGGCGCCCGCCCTCCACCCTCCTCCGGATGCGTGTCTCCGGTGACAGCCTGGCAAGGGACCAATCCTACGGCGCAGGAACCGGACATGTCCCGCCTTCGGACCTGTGATTGGTGCGAACTGTTGACTGACGGCTCCCAGTCACATGACTCTGCCGAAAAACTCTATAAAAGAGGCTGGATCACTTCAACACGTGGGACCCTCACCGCCATCTTCCAAGGAGGACATCGCTGGATCTCAGGGTGGTGAATATTTTCTTTTTCTTTCTCTTTCAACTGTTTTCTCTGTTTCTTTCTTTCTTTCATCTCTCTCTCTCTTTTCCTTGAATATTGAGTTGCCTCAGTGTTGGACCTAATAAAGTCAGAGCCAAGTGTGTTGATACCGTGCCTCGGTTGTGCTTTGTCTGAACTCAGGGATCACGAATCTTTAATATTTCGGGTCAGGATTGTTTGGGGGTGCTTTACCTGCCGGCAGGTTAAGCATACCGGGTGTTCGCATTGAACCAGGCACGCCGCACGTGGGCTGCACTGGAATTATTTATATTTTTGGCGGGCCCTGCGCGCGGGCTGTCTGCATTGAACCAGGCACGCCGCACGTGGGCTGCACTGGAATTACTAATTAGGCGGATCTCTCTCTCTCTCTCTCTCGGGGAGCAGGGGACGGGGATTGTCTGCATTTTATTTCTAGATTTGCTCCTTTTTTTGACTAATTAGGCGGGCCTCTCTCTCTCCCTCTCTCTCTCTCGGGGGGGGCGGACGGGGGGCGGCTGTCTGCATTTTATTTCTAGATTTGCTTTAGAGGCGGACCTTAAATCCGGAACCCGACACTTGTTAGCTTTCCCCCTGATCTTTACCCATAAGCATTTGCCCTTATCAGCCCCATCATTGAGCTCTATACAATCGAAGCACTCCCTAACGTATAGAGCCACCCCACCGCCTCTCCTTCCTTGCCTATCCCTTCTGAAGAGCTTATAGCCATTCATGGTAGCACTCCAGTCATGAGACTCATCCCAACATGTTTCTGTGATGGCAACTATGTCATAGCTTTCCTGCTGCACCATGGCTTCCAGCTCTTCCTGTTTGTTGCCCATGCTGTGTGCATTGGTATAGATGCACTTCAGCTGGGCTATCGATCTCACCTCTAACACTGGCCTCCCACCCCTAGGCTCATCTCTAGTGCACCTGGTTTTGTCCCCTTCCCCCTTTGAACCTAGTTTAAAGCCCTCTCAATCAGCCCTGCTAACTCATGGGCTAGAATCCTTTTCCCCCTCTGAGAGAGGCAAACTCCATCTGTCGCCAGCAGGCCTGGTGCCATGTATACTGCCCCATGATTGAAAAAGCCAAAGTTAGACCGATGGCACCAGCCCCTGAGCCATGTGTTAAACGGGTTTTCCTGTTCCTTTCAGTATTCATCCCCGATACTGAAGGGACTGAGGAAAACACTACCTATGCTCCTGACCCTGTGACCAATCGCCCCAGCTCCCTGAAGTCCCTTTTGACTGCCCTCGGACTTCTCTCCGCCACCTCATCGCTGCCAACCTGAAAGACCAACAGTGAGTAGTAGTCAGAGGGCCGTACCAGACCAGGGAATTTCCTGGTAACGTCTCTTACCCGGGCCTTACCAGGCATGGTCTCAGCTCCAGAAGGGCTTGATGGGAAGAGATTTTTAAAAATTTATTTATTTATTTTAAAATACAAACTTAGAAATGGCAAGAGACTACCAGCACAATCAGTCTAGGACAGCATGACTCTTTAAAAAGACTTGAGGCTCTGGGGGAGAAGAAAAAAAACACCGCCCCCCTCAATTTTAGAAGGTGTAAGAACAGTATACGTATATCTATCTACTGGTTCCCAGCCCACCCTGAGGAATCCAAGATCATGCTCTGACAGCACATCCTGGAGTGGTCAGTGGAAGTGAAACTGCCTCAAAACAAGCAAGTACAGGATTGTTCCCATTCCTTTCCCACCCCTAGAGAAATGTAAACACTTTTTTTTTTCCTTTAAAGATCAGCCATGTCAGTACATTATTTTTTGTAATTAACTACATGACAGTGCACCATTAAATTCTCCTAATTCATAAAAAGGACTGCACTATAACACTATATCCAACAGGGGAAATATATTCTTTCATTTAGGACAGGTTTGAAATTACTTTTGGATACATCTAACCCCTTTAAAATTGGAATTCAAGCAATTTCACTGAAACCCTGTTTGGTTTTTATATTCAGGAACAGAAACCTTATCCAGTACATACCTCCAAGGCAAAACATTACCGTTATCCAAAATGACATTAAGATTTAATACAAACAACACAGTAATTCAGCCTTTTAAAATTCAATAATGGCTCCTCTGATTTAACACATAGTGCAGCTGATTGCAGAACCGCCATTAACTTCAGTGATTTGGCTGTAAGCTTCCTGACAAATTCAAAATTACATCCAAACCACATGACATCATTTATTATGATGTAAGCTATTGTACAGTAAATTAAAATCAAAGCTAACAGATGTTTCTACAGCTCTGTTTACTTAAAAGTTACACAACTAAAGAATACCATTTTTAATTTTTTATTTAAAACTAGACTCAGGCTACTGAATCTAAGTACATTTCATATTTAATGCAAACAGTGTGATCCCTAAGAGAATTAGTGCTGCCAGTGAAGTCAGTACCACTGTTGACATTAGATAGCAGGAGTGTTTGCAGAGTTCAGACCCATAATTAATGTAATGACAGTAAATATGCAGACCCCAATGCATGTCCTCCAACTTCAACAGAGTTAAGCTTCAGAGAGGCAAGCTGGGATTTCTATATCAGATCCACGTATCAGAGACCAGAAGAGCAGCAATGATTAATGCCTGTAGTACACAGCTTGTTGAATTTGAGGACATCTGCAGCAAATGTGACAATTCTGTAAGCTACCTCCACCTCCCTCGCTTAAAGGTAAGGATCTAATTCAATAAACCCAGAAGGGCTCAAACACTCAGTTCTTCAGATGCTGCCAAATTGCCTCTGCAATGGTCATTGATTCCCTCTCCCGCACACCCATGGCCTCCTCGAAGCCTGAGGCAGGGCTGCTGAAATATCGCTCAGCATCCCTGTGCTGCCTCTGACCCTCCTGCCCTGGGAGGTGGAGAAGCTGCACGGCCCAGCTGCACCCATGCACATCCATGGGTAGAAATTTCCTGGCAGCAATGCCCAGACACACCTGTGTTTTACACCTTAAATACTTTGTCGTGCTGCAAATGTTGTTCTACCTTTTAAGACGGTTGTTATTAATGTAATCAGCACCAGAGAAGCCTCTGCATACTCTGTTCCCAGATAAATGGGGAAAAAAAATGTTTTTATTTGTTATTTCATATTTGCTCTGAGGTGACATTAGAGTTCCCAGCTGAGACTGGGTCCCTGCTGTGCTGAACGCTGCAATAACCACATCAAGAAGGAAAGCCCCAAAGGCTCTGTGTAGGCAGGAGAGACACAAAGCTAATAGGAAAAGGGCAGGAGCACAGCCATGATCACCGAGCAGGTCACCACAGCCAAGCTCGGGGCACCTCCTGACTCCATTACCTTCCCTGCTCCAGTAATCACTGAGTCACCAACAATAACATGCACCAAAACCCCAAAATTTACTGTCTTCACATCTTCCTTGCTGTGTGCAGCCACCTGCACGTAGGGGAGTGGGCTCAGGGGGGTAAATTGATGCTCTTCACAAACAACTAAAGAAATATTCAAACTGTCATGGCTCCTGAACAAGCTGATGATGAGCAAGTTTAAGGATTTCAACATCAGAGCAGGGAGGTACTCAAACAGCCCCCCAAAAACAGTAGTGGGCACAAACCCTCAGATGGATTTGGCAGGGTCTTGGAGCCTTCATGAATTAAGTACTTCACGGGTTAAGCTGGAGCTAGACTTGGTGATGCATGTGGTCCCTTCCAACCCTGCATTCTCCAAAATAATCATGTTGTGAGCAAGTGACGTTACAGCAGCATGTCACAAAATAAATACTTCACAGGTGGTCCAGGGCTCATCATCCTGGCATTGACTTATCAGTATTGTCTGTCTTGATGGCACTTTACCATTCCCAGCTCCTGATCCTGCAATCGTTTATACCAGTTACAATATAGCATCACTTCCCCACCAGTGGACTTGTCCCCACCATGAGTCATAGAATGATTTGGGTTGGAAGGGACCTTTAAAGGCCATCTAGTCCAACCGCCCTGCCATGAGCAGGGACACCTTCAACTAGATCAGGTTGCTCAGAGCCCTGTCCAGCCTGACCTGGAATGTTTCCTGGTGACAGGGTTGGGCACTCAGACAGAAGATCACTGGCCCCATCTCACCTACTGTCAGCCTAAGCCTTACAGATGAACACTTTGATGCAAAGGCAGGTCTTTCACATCAGTAGTCCAGCTACCAAGCTGTAAGTCCTGCTCTTTCTGCAGCCCCAGATGCTGCTGCTGCCCTGTGACGCACACATCTGTGTACCTGGGCAGGGCTGCCCAGATGGGGCTCATCTCAACTAAATGTGTGCTATAGGCGTCCACACCCCAGTGACCCACCCCACACCTCTGCCAGGGTTGAAGGATGACTGGTATGATGAGGTGTCTCCACGCACAGGGATGAATCCCACCCCAGAAAACGCAAGAGTGGCCCTGGCTTTTCCAAATCCAGGAGATGTAGAAGTGCTAAGGAAGAAATGGTCATACTGTGATCACCTACTGAAGGTACTGCTTTCTGCCCATCACACACCTCCACGCTGTTCTCCAACCTACTCCAACCTACCAGAGGTCTTCTGCTACTGCTATGCAGATTGGCCCCTTTCTTCCTTTTGGGTAGTATCCCATCACTGATACAAGACAGGCAGCTTACAGTAACAGCTCTGACCACAGCCAGGCACAGCCGTCAAACATATTCTACAAGGAAAGCAAAAAATCCTACAAATACTTTACATACATCTAGCAGCCGCTGGAGGACCCGGAGTGACACAGTTACTTTCATCTCTAAAGCCCAGAAAACATAATTAACAGCTCTTTGCAGACAGGGCCTCAAAGAGGGATGCTCAAATGTCTTGCCAAAAGGCCGGGATAAAGATTGGGTCCTTTTTCAGTGCATGACGCTATCTCAGCCCTTATAAACAATCTCTTCTTTGCACAGCACCATGGAACTGAAGCACACCAAACATTTGGAATCTTTTCTTTCAGATTTGGGTGTTCAGCACAATGTATCAGCCATTGATCGACCACAGCTAAAAGTCCTGTGCATTAACTCTTCTCTAGGAGAGATCAGAGAGGATGGAGAGCCGAGAACAGCTGCAAAACTGCTGGGTTTTGATTTCCTTTTAAAATAAAAAAAAAAATCAAAGCTTTGTTTTCGCAATCCTGTACAAACATGTGTGTTCTCTTCATCTTTTCACCTTTTCAAACACTAATCATGCCCTGGAAGTTTACGACACAGGTAAGGGCTGAATTTCCAAGACCTGTTTTTGTGAAGGAACCAAAGAAAGCCTTTTGCAGTGCTTTCACAGACTGGAAATGCTATCACTCCTACAAACCCCATCAAATGCACCTCGAATCCTGTGTGCAGTTTTGGGCCCCTCACTACAAGAAAGACCTTGAGGTGCTGGAGCAAGTCTAGAGAAGGGCAACAAAGCTGGTGAAGGGTCTGGAGAACAAGTCTGATGAGGAGCGGCTGAGGGAACTGGGGTTGTTTAGTCTGGAGAAAAGGAGGCTGAGGGGAGACCTTATCGCTCTCTACAACTACCTGAAAGGAGGATGTAGCAAGGTGGGGGTCGGTCTCTTCTCCCAGGTAACAAGTGATAGGACAAGAGGAAAAAGCCTCAAGTTGTGCCAGGGGAGGCTTAGATTGGATATCAGGAAAATTTTCTTCACTGAAAGGGTTGTCAAGCATTGGAACAGGCTGCCCAGGGAAGTGGTGGAGTCACCATCCCTGGAGGGATTTAAAAGACGAGTAGTTGTGGTGCTTAGGGACATGGTTTAGTGGTGGACTTGGCAGTGCTGGGTTAACGTTGGACTCGATGATCTTAAAGGTCCTTTCCAACCAAAACGATTCTGTGATTCTATAATTCTATAAACTATGATACGGGATTTCAAGTGGTAATTGTGAGTCTGCTTACACACACATGGGCTGACTAGGTTTATTTCTCTCTTTTTATTCACACCAAATCTCTGAATCACCCTTGTAGCACCGCCTGCCTCTCATAATGCCATCCTCATCCTCCTCCTCCCAGGGATCCTTATCTTGAAGGAGAACTAAGGCTTTGCAGCACACAAACTGTGGAAGACCCTCAGTCTGCAAACAGCTGTGCTTTACTTGGGGAGCATAAGATTTGCTTGGGAACACTGCACTGAGAATAGTTTTTGCTTGCTTCTAAGATAAAGGAGCTGAGACCAGTTCACAGGGCTTTTTGAGGCATGAAAGAAGTAAACGTGTGGAAGGTCAGTTCTGAACACAGAGCTGAAAACAAGGAATGGTTGTTGATGTTTTGAGTCCAGAACACTGGCTCTTCCCAGAATGGGTGATGAGTGCTTAGCGTGTGAATGTTGATGTTATCTTGAACTGCCTAGTCTGGCTCCTGCATTGTAGCAGTTAAATAGAGTAGTAGCATAACAATAAAAAGCCTTAGGCCTTTCGGCTTCAGGCCCTTGCATCCTCGATCTCAGAGTCTGTGCCTTCCTTGCCGCCCGCCGCAAATGGCGCCCGAACAAGGTTGAAGATTAACGAAGAAGCGGCGGCGACTCTGATCGAAGGATTGTGAGGGGCTAGCGCGCGCCAGGACCGGAGAGTCCCCAGGACCTGAGAGTCCCCAGGATCAGAGAATCCCCAGGATCAGAGAATCCCCAGGACCAGAGAGTTTCCCAGGACCGGAGAGTGAGTCCCCAGGACCGGAGAGTCCCCAGGATCGGAGAATCCCCAGGATCGGAGAGTCCCCCAGGATCGGAGAGTCCCCAGGACCGGAGAGTCCCCAGAATCAGTGAGTTCCGCGATCGCAATAAACATGGGACAGGCTAGTTCCCAAGAGCATAAGCTCTACACTGAGGTATTACAGCGTATATTACGCGAACAGGGCTATAAGGTCCAATTAGCGAAACTGGTGCAGTTATTAGTATGGATCAAACACAACTGTACCTGGTTCCCTGTATCAGGGACTTACGATGCAAAGATTTGGGCGAAAGTGGGAGTAGAAATACAAAAACGGAACACGTTGCAGTCTGATATTCTAAAGGATTTAGAAGCAACGTGGAGGGTTGTTTTTACAGCACTCTCTGCACTCCAGCCTGCAGAGGAGTATTTGCAATCTCTGGCATCCCCTCCTATTAACACCTTAGTGGATGTGACGGAGCAACAGGAGCCTGTATATGAAACAGTCTCTGGAGAATCAGACGATCCTTACGATCTTGATTCACAGATCCAGACATACAGTCCAATTTATACCCAGCATTAACATCGGTAAAAAGAAACGGCTGCAGCCGTCCCTTCGGCGCGGGGGGTCTCGCAGCCGGCAGCAGCAGCGGCAGCGGGCAGAGCACAGTTAACACCAACAGCTCCTCCGTATCCTGCGTCTGCCGAGCCACCTATTGGCTTTGCTGAAAAGGCATCAGAGTCTCATGTAACGAAATACAAAACGCTGGCAGAAAATTGTAGAGAGGAAGCTGCTCGTAAAGGAGATTTTGCCATGCTGACGGCGATGCCGGTAATCTATCGTCCAAATCATTCTCCTGAGTATCGCTACCTTAGTTATGAAATGATTAAGGAAGTACGGGCTGCGGTGAGAGAGACTATGGTTTGCACAGTAACTATACTTCAAATTTAGTAACAGTCATTGGGAATCCTATACTATGACACCACATGATTGGAAGTCACTTTTACGGATGATTTTAACACCTGCACAGTATTCAGTGTGGCTGGCAGAGTACCAGGAGGCTGTTTCTGCAGACACTTTGGAAAATAGGCAAGAATATTTGGGAGTTAATCAGTATGAGACACCAGAGGTACAGGCACGGTTACCTCGGCAGCGTTTACAACAGGATCTCTGCATTGGCTTTAAAGTGCCTGAAACGCATTCCGGAGGCAGGGAAACGCCAGCCCTCTTTTGCGGCAGTCAGGCAAGGAGCTCAAGAACCCTATGTTACATTTATTGATCGTTTACAAACAGCACTGAGCAGGCAGATTGATGATGAAAATACAGTAGAACGCTGTTATTACAATTGGCTTATGAAAATGCAAATGCAGATTGTCAAAGAATTTTGGGCCCTCTAAAAAACTCTTACAAAAGTATAGCAGAATTTATTAAAGCCTGTCAGAATGTGGGTTCTGAAGAGCATAAAGCTACTTTACTTGCAAGTGCCTTGGCTCAGCAACTCGTTGTGGGACGAGCAGAAATGAAATGTATTGAGTGTAATCAAATGGGGCATATTAAAAAGAACTGCCCAAAGCCGACAGTAAAGAAAAAGATGAGCAGAAAGGAAGGTTCTCCCACAGGGCATGATGAAACAGTCCCACAATTTGTCAGTTAGTGGTCTCTGCTGCAATAGAGCCAACTCGAAGTATTTTTAAACCGTCTCTTATTTACCATTATATGGATGACATTCTCATTGCAGCTTTGACACAGACAGAACTGATGAAAACTGTAAATCATCTAAAAGACTCTTTACAACAATTTGGGCTTCATATTTCCCCAGAAAAAAATACAAACAGAACCGCCCCTGGAAGTATTTGGGATGGGTACTGTTTACCAGAACCCTACGGCCACAACAACTTCGTTTGGTAAACAATATCTCTATATTAAATGATTTGCAGCAACTACTAGGGACAATTAATTGGATTCATCCTGTGCTGGGTATTTCTAGTGAACAGTTAAGTACCCTGTTTAACACCTTGAAGGGGGATTCAGATTTAACTTCGCCTCGAATCCTTTCTGACAAAGCAAAACAGGAATTGGCATTGGTAATTCAAAACTTACAGCTTCCCAAGCAGGACGTATAATCTTACACTTGCCTCTTCTATTTTTTGTGATTCACACGAAATTCCAGCCTTATGGGCTATTTGCTCAATTGACAGAATCACAGCAATTAGTTCACCCTGGAATGGATTTTCTTATCACACACCTTTACAAAAACAATTACGACTCCTTTGGAGATGGTCATTATGGTGATTCAGAAAGGACGGTTCAGGATACAGCAGCTGACAGGTCGAGACCCTGACATTATTTACCTACCCTTTCATAAGGAAACGCACATTACTCTGATGAGGGACAGCCTTGAATTTCAGGCTGCTCTGGCTGATTATTTGAATGATATCCATTTTACTTTGCCACGGAATAAAATCTTGCAAGCCTTACCTTCCCTCTGTTTACAGCCACAGAGAGTGATGGTGCCTCACCCTATACCAAATGCAAAAACGGTTTTTACAGACGGCTCAGGTAAAACAAAGAAGGCCGTAGTGGCCTGGAAAGAAAAGGCACAATGGCAACACACATCAGTTACTGTGGAAGCGTCCACTCAGATTGTTGAATTGTCTGCAATACATTTAGCTCTGACATTGTTTGCAAGCGAACCTATTAATATTGTATCAGATTCACTATATGCTGTTGGCGCTATTAACCGCTTAGAAGCTGCATTTATCAAAGAAATTAGCAATAAAGAGCTGTATAAACTTTTCCTTGCTATTGCAACTCTGCTTCAGCAACGACAGCATCCTTGCTTTATTGTTCATATTAGGTCTCACACTCGCTTGCCAGGACCTCTGGTAGAAGGGAATGCAGTAGCTGATAAGTACACTGTTTTGCCCATAACATCATCCTCCCTTACTCAACGATTTCAACATGCACAATTATCTCACTCCTTTTTCCATCAAAATGCTCGCAGTTTACAGAAAGAATTTGCTCTCACAAAAACGCAGGCTCGTGATATTATTCGGGCATGTAACGATTGTCAACTATATAATACTGCAACTTATCATGATGGTGTAAATGTCAGGGGACTGAAGGCTAATGAAATTTGGCAAACAGATGTTACACATTATCCACCTTTTGGCAGGCAAAAGTATGTTCATGTTACTGTGGATACCTTTTCTGGTTATGTTGTTGCTTCTGCAGCTACAGGGGAACGGACTCAGGATGTTAAGAACATTGGACAAGGTGCTTTGCACTTATGGGCCTCCCTAAACAAATAAAAACAGACAATGGACCTGCCTATGTATCTCAAGCAGCGGCCTTATTCCTACAACAGTGGGGTGTGTCTCACGTTACAGGTATCCCGCACACCCCCACCGGACAAGCCATAATTGAACGGACACATCAAAACTTGAAACACATGTTGCAAAAACAAAAAAGGGGGAGTGTAGCCACAGCTCCTCAAGAACAATTAGATATGGCTGTGTTCATTTTAAATTTTCTAAATCGGTCATCTTCTCGATTAGATACCACGGCAGTGGAACGACATTTTCAGGCTAAAGTTCCCTTTACACAAAATCCTAAGGTTTGGTATAAAGATCTGCCAGGCCCAACTGATTGGCGTGGACCAGTAGAATGTTGACATGGGGGAGGGGATATGCTTGTGTTTTACTCCCAACAGGTCCTCGTTGGCTACCTGCGAGATGCGTGAAGCCATACCATGAGCTGGAGAAACCACAACCAGAACCCGGTACCAGAAACGCAGACGCTGAAAGCACAGGACCACGCAAGTGACGTAGAACAGTCAACCCGACACCGGGCATTACTTGGGGAATGCTGAAATGACTGGATGAGCACGCAAGTAGCATGCTGCGAGAGGTCTTGGGTGGTCTCTGGTGGTCGTGGTCCCCCCATAGTTGTACTGTCTGCTGTGTGACTTCGCTTCCACGCAA